>NC_090446.1:944035382-944164042 GCF_031143425.1 Pleurodeles waltl
GGTTTAATCCATCGTTCTTTTGCTCACCATGCCACCCCAGTTTGGACCCAGCCATATGCAAATCAGTCTTGACCCTGTTCCTCATGGGAAAAGTCCAGCCCGAACTGCCAAGCCAGGTCCTCAATGGACCGGAAACAAACAACCAGGGACCTGTTTCGTGGTTTCAGCCCTCATCAGCCAGGCTAGCTTGAATCCAGTGGCATGGGAAGCACGGGACCCACGTCTGGGCATACCCTTGCCACTTAGGGCGACAAAGCAAAAAGAACAACAAGTGATGGACAGAATGCTGAACATTGTCAAACACTCACCCCCAGTCACAGATCTGGGTTTAATCCATCGTTCTTTTGCTCACCATGCCACCCCAGTTTGGACCCAGCCATATGCAAATCAGTCTTGACCCTGTTCCTCATGGGAACAGTCCAGCCCGAACTGCCAAGCCAGGTCCTCACTGGACTGAAAACAAGCATCCTGGGACCGGTTTTGGAGTTTCACCCCTCATCAGCCAGGCTAGTTTGAATCCAGTGGCATGGGAAGCACGGGACCCACGTCTGGGCATACCCTTCCCACTTAGGGCGACAAAACAAAAACAACAACAAGTGATGGACGGAATGCTGAACATTGTCAAACACTCACCCCCAGTCACAGATCTGGGTTTAATCCATCGTTCTTTTGCTCACCATGCCACACCAGTTTGGACCCAGCCATATGCAAATCAGTCTTGACCCTGTTCCACATGGGAACAGTCCAGCCCGAACTGCCAAGCCAGGTCCTCACTGGACTGGAAAAAAGCATCCTGGGACCGGTTTCGGGGTTTCACCCCTCATCAGCCAGGCTAGCTTGAATCCAGTGGCATGGGAAGCACGGGACCCACGTCTGGGCATACCCTTCCCACTTAGGGCGACAAAGCAAAAACAACAACAAGTGATGGACGGAATACTGAACATTGTCAAACACTCACCCCCAGTCACAAATCTGGGTATAATCCATTGTTCTTTTGCTCACCATGCCACCCCAGTTTGGACCCAGCCATCTGCAAATAAGTCTTGACACTGTTCCTCATGAGAACAGTCCAGCCCGAACTGCCAAGCCAGGTTCTCACTGGACCGGAAACAAGAATTCTGAGACCGGTTTCAGGGTTTCACCCCTCATCAGCCAGGCTAGTTTGAATCCAGTGGCATGGGAAGCACAGGACCCACGTCTGGGCATACCCTTCCCACTTAGGGCGACAAAGCAAAAACAACAAGAAGTGATGGACGGAATGCTGAACATTGTCTAACACTCACCCCCAGTCACAGATCTGGGTTTAATTCATCGTTCTTTTGCTCACCATGCCACCCCAGTTTGGACCCAGCCATATGCAAATCAGTCTTGAAACTGTTCCTCATGGGAACAGTCCAGCCCGAACTGCCAAGCCAGGTCCTCACTGGACCAGAAACAAGCATCCTGGGACCGGTTTCGGGGTTTCACCCCTCATCAGCCAGGCGTCTGGGCATACCCTTCCCACTTAGGGCGACAAAGCAAAAAACAACAACAAGTGATGGACGGAATGCTGAACATTGTCAAACACTCACCCCCAGTCATAGATCTGGGTTTAATCCATCGTTCTTTTGCTCACCATGCCACCCCAGTTTGGACCCCGCCATATGCAAATCAGTCTTGACCCTGTTCCTCATGGGAACACTCCAGCCTGAACTGCCAAGCCAGGTCCTCACTGGACCGGAAACAAGCATCCTGGGACCGGTTTCGGGGTTTCACCCCTCATCAGCCAGGGTAGTTTGAATCCAGTGGCATGGGAAGCACGGGACCCACGTCTGGGCATACCCTTCCCACTTAGGGCGACAAAACAAAAAGAACAACAAGTGATGGACGGAATGCTGAACATTGTCAAACACTCACCCCCAGTCACAGATCTGGGTTTAATCCATCGTTCTTTTGCTCACCATGCCACACCAGTTTGGACCCAGCCATATGCAAATCAGTCTTGACCCTGTTCCACATGGGAACAGTCCAGCCCGAACTGCCAAGCCAGGTCCTCACTGGACTGGAAAAAAGCATCCTGGGACCGGTTTCGGGGTTTCACCCCTCATCAGCCAGGCTAGCTTGAATCCAGTGGCATGGGAAGCACGGGACCCACGTCTGGGCATACCCTTCCCACTTAGGGCGACAAAGCAAAAACAACAACAAGTGATGGACGGAATACTGAACATTGTCAAACACTCACCCCCAGTCACAAATCTGGGTATAATCCATTGTTCTTTTGCTCACCATGCCACCCCAGTTTGGACCCAGCCATCTGCAAATAAGTCTTGACACTGTTCCTCATGAGAACAGTCCAGCCCGAACTGCCAAGCCAGGTTCTCACTGGACCGGAAACAAGAATTCAAAAACAACAAGAAGTGATGGACGGAATGCTGAACATTGTCTAACACTCACCCCCAGTCACAGATCTGGGTTTAATTCATCGTTCTTTTGCTCACCATGCCACCCCAGTTTGGACCCAGCCATATGCAAATCAGTCTTGAAACTGTTCCTCATGGGAACAGTCCAGCCCGAACTGCCAAGCCAGGTCCTCACTGGACCAGAAACAAGCATCCTGGGACCGGTTTCGGGGTTTCACCCCTCATCAGCCAGGCTAGCTTGAATCCAGAGGCATGGGAAGCACAGGACCCACGTCTGGGCATACCCTTCCCACTTAGGGCGACAAAGCAAAAACAACAACAAGTGATGGACGGAATGCTGAACATTGTCAAACACTCACCCCCAGTCATAGATCTGGGTTTAATCCATCGTTCTTTTGCTCACCATGCCACCCCAGTTTGGACCCCGCCATATGCAAATCAGTCTTGACCCTGTTCCTCATGGGAACAGTCCAGCCCGAACTGCCAAGCCAGGTCCTCACTGGACCGGAAACAAGCATCCTGGGACCGGTTTCGGGGTTTCACCCCTCATCAGCCAGGGTAGTTTGAATCCAGTGGCATGGGAAGCACGGGACCCACGTCTGGGCATACCCTTCCCACTTAGGGCGACAAAGCAAAAACAACAACAAGTGATGGACAGAATGCTGAACATTGTCAAACACTCACCCCCAGTCACAGATCTGGGTTTAATCCATCGTTCTTTTGCTCACCATGCCACCCCAGTTTGGACCCAGCCATATGCAAATCAGTCTTGACCCTGTTCCTCATGGGAACATTCCAGCCCGAACTGCCAAGCCAGGTCCTCACTGGACCGTCAACAAGCATCCTGAGACCGGTTTCGGGGTTTCACCCCTCATCAGCCAGGCTAACTTGAATCCAGTGGCATGGGAAGCACGGGACCCACGTCTGGGCATACCCTTCCCACTTAGGGCGACAAAGCAAAAACAACAACAAGTGATGGACGGAATGCTGAACATTGTCAAACACTCACCCCCAGTCACAGATCTGGGTTTAATCCATCGTTCTTTTGCTCACCATGCCACCCCAGTTTGGACCCAGCCATATGCAAATCAGTCTTGACCCTGTTCCTCATGGGAAAAGTCAAGCCCGAACTGCCAAGCCAGGTCCTCAATGGACCGGAAACAAACAACCAGGGACCTGTTTCGTGGTTTCAGCCCTCATCAGCCAGGCTAGCTTGAATCCAGTGGCATGGGAAGCACGTCTGGGCATACCCTTGCCACTTAGGGCGACAAAGCAAAAAGAACAACAAGTGATGGACGGAATGCTGAACATTGTCAAACACTCACCCCCAGTCACAGATCTGGGTTTAATCCATCGTTCTTTTGCTCACCATGCCTCCCCAGTTTGGACCCAGCCATATGCAAATCAGTCTTGACCCTGTTCCTCATGGGAACAGTCCAGCCCGAACTGCCAAGCCAGGTCCTCACTGGACTGAAAACAAGCATCCTGGGACCGGTTTTGGGGTTTTACCCCTCATCAGCCAGGCTAGCTTGAATCCAGTGGCATGGGAAGCACGGGACCCACGTCTGGGCATACCCTTCCCAGTCACAGATCTGGGTTTAATCCATCGTTCTTTTGCTCACCATGCCACACCAGTTTGGACCCAGCCATATGCAAATCAGTCTTGACCCTGTTCCTCATGGGAACAGTCCAGCCCGAACTGCCAAGCCAGGTCCGGGACCCATGTCTGGGCATACCCTTGCCACTTAGGGCGACAAAGCAAAAACAACAACAAGTGATGGACGGAATGCTGAACATTGTCAAACACTCACCCCCAGTCACAGATCTGGGTTTAATCCATCGTTCTTTTGCTCACCATGCCACCTCAGGTTGGACCCAGCCATATGCAAATCAGTCTTGACCCTGTTCCTCATGGGAACAGTCCAGCCCGAACTGCCAAGCCAGGTCCTCACTGGACCAGAAACAAGCATCCTGGGACCGGTTTCGGGGTTACAGCCGTCATCAGCCAGGCTAGCTTGAATCCAGTGGTATGGGAAGCACGGGACCCACGTCTGGGCATACCCTTGCCACTTAGGGCGACAAAGCAAAAACAACAACAAGTGATGGACGGAATGCTGAACATTGTCAAACATTCACCCCCAGTCACAGATCTGGGTTTAATCCATCGTTCTTTTGCTCACCATGCCACACCAGTTTGGACCCAGCCATATGCAAATCAGTCTTGACCCTGTTCCACATGGGAACAGTCCAGCCCGAACTGCCAAGCCAGGTCCTCACTGGACTGGAAAAAAGCATCCTGGGACCGGTTTCGGGGTTTCACCCCTCATCAGCCAGGCTAGCTTGAATCCAGTGGCATGGGAAGCACGGGACCCACGTCTGGGCATACCCTTCCCACTTAGGGCGACAAAGCAAAAACAACAACAAGTGATGGACGGAATACTGAACATTGTCAAACACTCACCCCCAGTCACAAATCTGGGTATAATCCATTGTTCTTTTGCTCACCATGCCACCCCAGTTTGGACCCAGCCATCTGCAAATAAGTCTTGACACTGTTCCTCATGAGAACAGTCCAGCCCGAACTGCCAAGCCAGGTTCTCACTGGACCGGAAACAAGAATTCAAAAACAACAAGAAGTGATGGACGGAATGCTGAACATTGTCTAACACTCACCCCCAGTCACAGATCTGGGTTTAATTCATCGTTCTTTTGCTCACCATGCCACCCCAGTTTGGACCCAGCCATATGCAAATCAGTCTTGAAACTGTTCCTCATGGGAACAGTCCAGCCCGAACTGCCAAGCCAGGTCCTCACTGGACCAGAAACAAGCATCCTGGGACCGGTTTCGGGGTTTCACCCCTCATCAGCCAGGCTAGCTTGAATCCAGAGGCATGGGAAGCACAGGACCCACGTCTGGGCATACCCTTCCCACTTAGGGCGACAAAGCAAAAACAACAACAAGTGATGGACGGAATGCTGAACATTGTCAAACACTCACCCCCAGTCATAGATCTGGGTTTAATCCATCGTTCTTTTGCTCACCATGCCACCCCAGTTTGGACCCCGCCATATGCAAATCAGTCTTGACCCTGTTCCTCATGGGAACAGTCCAGCCCGAACTGCCAAGCCAGGTCCTCACTGGACCGGAAACAAGCATCCTGGGACCGGTTTCGGGGTTTCACCCCTCATCAGCCAGGGTAGTTTGAATCCAGTGGCATGGGAAGCACGGGACCCACGTCTGGGCATACCCTTCCCACTTAGGGCGACAAAGCAAAAACAACAACAAGTGATGGACAGAATGCTGAACATTGTCAAACACTCACCCCCAGTCACAGATCTGGGTTTAATCCATCGTTCTTTTGCTCACCATGCCACCCCAGTTTGGACCCAGCCATATGCAAATCAGTCTTGACCCTGTTCCTCATGGGAACATTCCAGCCCGAACTGCCAAGCCAGGTCCTCACTGGACCGTCAACAAGCATCCTGAGACCGGTTTCGGGGTTTCAGCCCTCATCAGCCAGGCTAGCTTGAATCCAGTGGCATGGGAAGCACGTCTGGGCATACCCTTGCCACTTAGGGCGACAAAGCAAAAAGAACAACAAGTGATGGACGGAATGCTGAACATTGTCAAACACTCACCCCCAGTCACAGATCTGGGTTTAATCCATCGTTCTTTTGCTCACCATGCCACCCCAGTTTGGACCCCGCCATATGCAAATCAGTCTTGACCCTGTTCCTCATGGGAACAGTCCAGCCCGAACTGCCAAGCCAGGTCCTCACTGGACCGGAAACAAGCATCCTGGGACCGGTTTCGGGGTTTCACCCCTCATCAGCCAGGGTAGTTTGAATCCAGTGGCATGGGAAGCACGGGACCCACGTCTGGGCATACCCTTCCCACTTAGGGCGACAAAGCAAAAACAACAACAAGTGATGGACGGAATGCTGAACATTGTCAAACACTCACCCCCAGTCACAGATCTGGGTTTAATCCATCGTTCTTTTGCTCACCATGCCACCCCAGTTTGGACCCAGCCATATGCAAATCAGTCTTGACCCTGTTCCTCATGGGAAAAGTCAAGCCCGAACTGCCAAGCCAGGTCCTCAATGGACCGGAAACAAACAACCAGGGACCTGTTTCGTGGTTTCAGCCCTCATCAGCCAGGCTAGCTTGAATCCAGTGGCATGGGAAGCACGTCTGGGCATACCCTTGCCACTTAGGGCGACAAAGCAAAAAGAACAACAAGTGATGGACGGAATGCTGAACATTGTCAAACACTCACCCCCAGTCACAGATCTGGGTTTAATCCATCGTTCTTTTGCTCACCATGCCACCCCAGTTTGGACCCAGCCATATGCAAATCAGTCTTGACCCTGTTCCTCATGGGAACAGTCCAGCCCGAACTGCCAAGCCAGGTCCTCACTGGACTGAAAACAAGCATCCTGGGACCGGTTTTGGGGTTTTACCCCTCATCAGCCAGGCTAGCTTGAATCCAGTGGCATGGGAAGCACGGGACCCACGTCTGGGCATACCCTTCCCACTTAGGGCGACAAAACAAAAACAACAACAAGTGATGGACGGAATGCTGAACATTGTCAAACACTCACCCCCAGTCACAGATCTGGGTTTAATCCATCGTTCTTTTGCTCACCATGCCACAACAGTTTGGACCCAGCCATATGCAAATCAGTCTTGACCCTGTTCCTCATGGGAACAGTCCAGCCCGAACTGCCAAGCCAGGTCCGGGACCCATGTCTGGGCATACCCTTGCCACTTAGGGCGACAAAGCAAAAACAACAAGTGATGGACGGAATGCTGAACATTGTCAAACACTCACCCCCAGTCACAGATCTGGGTTTAATCCATCGTTCTTTTGCTCACCATGCCACCTCAGGTTGGACCCAGCCATATGCAAATCAGTCTTGACCCTGTTCCTCATGGGAACAGTCCAGCCCGAACTGCCAAGCCAGGTCCTCACTGGACCAGAAACAAGCATCCTGGGACCGGTTTCGGGGTTACAGCCGTCATCAGCCAGGCTAGCTTGAATCCAGTGGTATGGGAAGCACGGGACCCACGTCTGGGCATACCCTTCCCACTTAGGGCGACAAAGCAAAAACAACAACAAGTGATGGACGGAATGCTGAACATTGTCAAACACTCACCCCCAATCATAGATCTGGGCTTAATCCATCGTTCTTTTGCTCACCATGCCACCCCAGTTTGGACCCACCCATATGTAAATCAGTCTTGACCCTTTTCCGCATGGGAACAGTCCAGCCCGAACTGCCAAGCCAGGTCCGGGACCCATGTCTGGGCATACCCTTGCCACTTAGGGCGACAAAGCAAAAACAACAACAAGTGATGGACGGAATGCTGAACATTGTCAAACACTCACCCCCAGTCACAGATCTGGGTTTAATCCATCGTTCTTTTGCTCACCATGCCACCCCAGTTTGGACCCAGCCATATGCAAATCAGTCTTGACCCTGTTCCTCATGGGAAAAGTCAAGCCCGAACTGCCAAGCCAGGTCCTCAATGGACCGGAAACAAACAACCAGGGACCTGTTTCGTGGTTTCAGCCCTCATCAGCCAGGCTAGCTTGAATCCAGTGGCATGGGAAGCACGTCTGGGCATACCCTTGCCACTTAGGGCGACAAAGCAAAAAGAACAACAAGTGATGGACGGAATGCTGAACATTGTCAAACACTCACCCCCAGTCACAGATCTGGGTTTAATCCATCGTTCTTTTGCTCACCATGCCACCCCAGTTTGGACCCAGCCATATGCAAATCAGTCTTGACCCTGTTCCTCATGGGAACAGTCCAGCCCGAACTGCCAAGCCAGGTCCTCACTGGACTGAAAACAAGCATCCTGGGACCGGTTTTGGGGTTTTACCCCTCATCAGCCAGGCTAGCTTGAATCCAGTGGCATGGGAAGCACGGGACCCACGTCTGGGCATACCCTTCCCACTTAGGGCGACAAAACAAAAACAACAACAAGTGATGGACGGAATGCTGAACATTGTCAAACACTCACCCCCAGTCACAGATCTGGGTTTAATCCATCGTTCTTTTGCTCACCATGCCACACCAGTTTGGACCCAGCCATATGCAAATCAGTCTTGACCCTGTTCCTCATGGGAACAGTCCAGCCCGAACTGCCAAGCCAGGTCCGGGACCCATGTCTGGGCATACCCTTGCCACTTAGGGCGACAAAGCAAAAACAACAAGTGATGGACGGAATGCTGAACATTGTCAAACACTCACCCCCAGTCACAGATCTGGGTTTAATCCATCGTTCTTTTGCTCACCATGCCACCTCAGGTTGGACCCAGCCATATGCAAATCAGTCTTGACCCTGTTCCTCATGGGAACAGTCCAGCCCGAACTGCCAAGCCAGGTCCTCACTGGACCAGAAACAAGCATCCTGGGACCGGTTTCGGGGTTACAGCCGTCATCAGCCAGGCTAGCTTGAATCCAGTGGTATGGGAAGCACGGGACCCACGTCTGGGCATACCCTTGCCACTTAGGGCGACAAAGCAAAAACAACAACAAGTGATGGACGGAATGCTGAACATTGTCAAACACTCACCCCCAGTCACAGATCTGCATTTAATCCGTCGCTCTTTTGCTCATGGGAACAGTCCAGCCCGAACTGCCAAGCCAGGTTCTCACTGGACCGGAAACAAGCATCCTGGGACTGGTTTCGGGGTTTCACCCCTCATCAGCCAGGGTGGCTTGAATCCAGTGGCATGGGAAGCACGGGACCCACGTCTGGGCATACCCTTCCCACTTAGGGCGACAAAGCAAAAACAACAACAAGTGATGGACGGATCTGAGTTTCTTTTGCTCACCATGCCACCCCAGTTTGGACCCAGCCATATGCAAATCAGTCTTGAAACTGTTCCTCATGGGAACAGTCCAGCCCGAACTGCCAAGCCAGGTCCTCACTGGACCGGAAACAAGCATCCTGGGACCGGTTTCGGGGTTTCACCCCTCATCAGCCAGGCTAGCTTGAATCCAGTGGCATGGGAAGCACAGGACCCACGTCTGGGCATACCCTTCCCACTTAGGGCGACAAAGCAAAAACAACAAGAAGTGATGGACGGAATGCTGAACATTGTCAAACACTCACCCCCAGTCACAGATCTGGGTTTAATCCATCGTTCTTTTGCTCACCATGCCACACCAGTTAGAACCCAGCCATATGCAAATCAGTCTTGACCCTGTTCCTCATGGGAACAGTCCAGCCCGAACTGCCAAGCCAGGTCCTCACTGGACTGAAAACAAGCATCCTGGGACCGGTTTTGGGGTTTCACCCCTCATCAGCCAGGCTAGCTTGAATCCAGTGGCATGGGAAGCACGGGACCCACGTCTGGGCATACCCTTCCCACTTAGGGCAACAAAACAAAAACAACAAGAAGTGATGGACGGAACGCTGAACATTGTCAAGCACTCATTGTAGGAGGCTGGACTGGCTTGTAGTGAGTACCAAGGGGTACTTGCACCTTACACCAGGCCCAGTTATCCATTATTAGTGTATAGGGTGTATAGCAGCTTAGGCTGATAGATAATGGTAGCTTAGCAGAGCAGCTTAGGCTGAACTAGGAGACGTGTGAAGCTACTACAGTACCACTTAGTGTCATATGCACAATATCATAAGAAAACACAATACACAGTTATACTAAAAATAAAGGTACTTTATTTTTATGACAATATGCCAAAGTATCTTAGAGTGTACCCTCAGTGAGAGGATAGGAAATATACACAAGATATATATACACAATAGCAAAAATATGCAGTATAGTCTTAGAAAACAGTGCAAACAATGTATAGTTACAATAGGATGCAATGGGGAAACATAGGGATAGGGGCAACACAAACCATATACTCCAGAAGTGGAATGTGAACCACGAATGGACCCCAAACCTATGTGACCTTGTAGAGGGTCGCTGGGACTATTAGAAAATAGTGAGAGTTAGCAAAATAACCCTCCCCAAGACCCTGAAAAGTGAGTGCAAAGTGCACTAAAGTTCCCCTAAGGACAAAATAGTCGTGTTAGAGGGAAAATGCAAGGAAAACACAAATCAGCAATGCAACAACGATGGATTCCTGACTGAGGGTACCTGTGGAACAAGGGGACCAAGTCCAAAAGTCACAAGCAGCTCGGAGATGGGCAGATGCCCAAGAAATGCCAGCGGTTGGTGCAAAGAAGCTCTTACTAGGCTAAAGAACTGTGAATACTGCAGGAACGACAAGGGCTAGAGACTTCCCCTTTGGAGGATGGATCCCCCACGCCTTGGAGAGTCGTGCAGAAGTGTTTTCCCGCCGGATGGACGCCAACAAGCCTTGCTACACGCAAATCGTGCGTTTAGCGTTTTTGGACGCTGCTGGGGCCCAGGAGGGACCAGGAGGTCGCAAATTGGACCTGCAGAGAGAGGGGACGTCGAGCAAGACAAAGAGCCCTCACTGAAGCAGGTAGCACCCGGAGAAGTGCCAGAAACAGGCACTACAAGGATGCGTGAAACGGTGCTCGCCGAAGTTGCACAAAGGAGTCCCACGTCGCCGGAGACCAACTTAGAAAGTCGTGCAATGCAGGTTAGAGTGCCGTGGACCCAGGCTTGGCTGTGCAAGAAGGATTTCCGCCGGAAGTGCACAGGGGCTGGAGTAGCTTGCAAAGTCGCGGTTCCCAGCAATGCAGCCCAGCGAGGTGAGGCAAGGACTTACCTCCACCAAACTTGGGCTGAAGAGTCACTGGACTGTGGGGGTCACTTGGACGGTGTCGCTGGATTCGAGGGACCTCGCTCGTCGTGCTGAGAGGAGACCCAAGGGACCGGTAATGCAGCTTTTTGGTGCCTGCGGTTGCAGGGGGAAGATTCCGTCGACCCACGGGAGATTTCTTCGGAGCTTCTGGTGCAGAGAGGAGGCAGACTACCCCCACAGCATGCACAAGCAGGAAAACAGTCGAGAAGGCGGCAGGATCAGCGTTACAGAGTTGCAGTAGTCGTCTTTGCTACTATGTTGCAGGTTTGCAGGCTTCCAGCGCGGTCAGCGGTCGATTCCTTATCAGAAGGTGAAGAGGGAGATGCAGAGGAACTCGGCTGAGCTCATGCATTCGTTATCTAAAGTTTCCCCAGAGACAGAGACCCTAAATAGCCAGAAAAGAGGGTTTGGCTACCTAGGAGAGAGGAAAGGCTACTAACACCTGAAGGAGCCTATCACAAGGAGTCTCTGACGTCACCTGGTGGCACTGGCCACTCAGAGCAGTCCAGTGTGCCAGCAGCACCTCTGTTTCCAAGATGGCAGAGGTCTGGAGCACACTGGAGGAGCTCTGGACACCTCCCAGGGGAGGTGCAGGTCAGGGGAGTGGTCACTCCCCTTTCCTTTGTCCAGTTTCGCGCCAGAGCAGGGGCTAAGGGGTCCCTGAACCGGTGTAGACTGGCTTATGCAGAATTGGGCACATCTGTGCCCAACAAAGCATTTCCAGAGGCTGGGGGAGGCTACTCCTCCCCTGCCTTCACACCATTTTCCAAAGGGAGAGGGTGTCACACCCTCTCTCAGAGGAAGTTCTTTGTTCTGCCATCCTGGGCCAGGCCTGGCTGGACCCCAGGAGGGCAGCTGCCTGTCTGAGGGGTTGGCAGCAGCAGCAGCTGCAGAGAAACCCCAGGAAGGGCAGTCTGGCAGTACCAGGGTCTGTGCTACAGACCACTGGGATCATGGAATTGTACCAACAATGCCAGGATGGCATAGAGGGGGCAATTCCATGATCATAGACATGTTACATGGCCATATTCGGAGTTACCATGGTGAAGCTACATATAGGTAGTGACCTATATGTAGTGCACGCGTGTAATGTTGTCCCCGCACTCACAAAGTTCAGTGAATTGGCTCTGAACAATGTGGGGGCACCTTGGCTAGTGCCAGGGTGCCCTCACACTAAGTAACTTTGCACCTAACCTTTACCAGGTAAAGGTTAGACATATAGGTGACTTATAAGTTACTTAAGTGCAGTGTAAAATGGCTGTGAAATAACGTGGACGTTATTTCACTCAGGCTGCAGTGGCAGGCCTGTGTAAGAATTGTCAGAGCTCCCTATGGGTGGCAAAAGAAATGCTGCAGCCCATAGGGATCTCCTGGAACCCCAATACCCTGGGTACCTCAGTACCATATACTAGGGAATTATAAGGGTGTTCCAGTAAGCCAATGTAAATTGGTAAAAATGGTCACTAGCCTGTCAGTGACAATTTGGAAGTAATGAGAGAGCATAACCACTGAGGTTCTGGTTAGCAGAGCCTCAGTGAGACAGTTAGGCACCACACAGGGAACACATACATGCACACCTATGAGCACTGGGGTCCTGTGTGACAGGGTCCCAGTGACACATACATATAGGCCACAAACCTATGAGCACTGGGGTCCTGACCAGCAGGATCCCAGTGACACATAACAACCATACTGAAAACATGGTGTTTTCACTATGAGCACTGAGGCCTGGCTATCAGGTTCCCAGTGAGACAGTGAAAACAGTGACAAACACCCTGACATACACTCACAAACAGGCCAAAAGTGGGGGTAACAAGGCTAGAAAGAGGCTACCTTCTCACACAACCCCCCCCCAAACGAAGGACAATAAGGCTAACCTTGGCCAGTTGAGACTTTATTGTCTAAGTGGTGATAAGTAGAGAGTAGCTCTGCAATAGACTGGTTACTCCCTTTATCATCCACTATATGGTTACTTCCCTGTGGGGATGTAAACCACCCTGTTTGAAGTTTTTTAGCTAAGCAACAATGTGAAGATGTATTTTCAGAGTTTCTATCAGTAAGTTTTAGTTTAGAGCAGTGGGAATTGTCCACTGAACCTATTTGTAGTGATGGAAATGCCAGACAGGGATGCTGTCTCAGAAAAGCCATAGCTGGGCAAAAACTTTGTCCATATGGCTGGAAGAGAGAACAGGGATGCTGTTTCTCTTGGGTTGGAGCAGGGCAGGGATGCTGTCCTATCAGCTCCACACTAGGGCAGGGATGCTGTCCTAAGTGTTGTGAGGCAGTGCAGGGTTGCTGCACTAAAGTTTCTCTGGGAGGGTTGGAGGGATGCTCCATGTTAACTAAAATGGTGCTCTTTTTCTCACCAATGTTAGTTATCCCACAGAGAGGTACTTCCACCTCAGGGAGTACAGTTTTGCCAACTGATAATTCCCTTGGAACAGGTGCCACCCCAGGAGAGGTTTCTCCCACCACAGGAATGGTATCCTGAATGGTAGGGTGGTTAGGGGATACTGTGATACCCTTTTTACCTGTTGATGGAGAGGGATCCTGAGTTTTCAGGCCTTCTCTCCTTTGCTTTTTCATTTCAGTAGAAATGAGAGGGAACAATTCCTCAGGGATGCCCAGCATGGCTGCATGGGCATAAAACTCTACATCAGCCCAACCTGAGGCCTCTAGGTCATTACCTAAGAGACAGTCTACAGGTAAGCTAGGTGATACCACCACCTGCTTAGGGCCAGTAACTCCACCCCAACTAAACTGAATTATAGCTAAGGGAAGAAACTTAGTGGAGTTATGGACATCAATAATCTTATACTGTTGTCCAATGATGTGTTGTTCAGGAGGCACTAGGTTTTCAGTCACCAAAGTGAAACTGGCACCTGTGTCCCTGTAGGCCAAGGCCTCAACACCATTTATTGAAACTGTCTGCCTGTACTTATCCATTGTAAGGGGACAAGCAGCCAGTGTGGCAAGGCCAGTGCCACTAGGTGTGACAGAAACTGTCTTGGGACTGATTACATCAGTTTCCACTATGGACCCATAAGTGAACCCAACTACACCCTTTGCTTGACTGTTGCCAGCAGTCCCACCACTAGTACCACTACTGCTAGGGGCACTAGAGCTTGATGTATTAGTGGTGGTAGGCTCAGGGGGTTTACCTGGACAGGACTTATCCCCTGGCCTATGGCCTCTGTTTTTACACACAAAGCACCAAGGCTTTTTAATGTGTGCAGGTTGGGAAGAAGAGGAAGAATTTGTTTTATCCCCACCCTCTGAAGAGTGTTTAAGATTTGAAGTGGGATCTTTGGTTTTACCCTTATCCCCATGCTTATCTTGAGATTTTTCACCATCTTTCTTCTTATTGCCATCTTTGTCACCCCCTGTATGAACTTTTCTGTTCACCCTTGTTCTGACCCATTTGTCTGCCTTCTTTCCCAATTCTTGGGGAGAGGTCAGATCAGAGACTACCAGGTACTGGTGCAACAAATCAGACACACAATTATTAAGTATATGCTCTCTCAGGATTGTGTTATACAGGCTTTCATAATCAGTAACTTTACTGCCATGTAACCACCCCTCCAAGGCCTTCACTGAATGGTCAATGAAATCAACCCAGTCTTGTGAAGACTCCTTTTTGGTCTCTCTGAACTTTATCCTGTATTGTTCAGTGGTTAAGCCATAACCATCCAGGAGTGCATTCTTAAGTACTGTAAAATTATTGGCATCATTTTCTTTCACTGTAAGGAGCCTATCCCTACCTTTTCCACTAAATGATAGCCATAGGATAGCAGCCCACTGCTTTTGAGGGACATCCTGTACAGCACAGGCCCTCTCAAGTGCAGCAAACCACTTGTTAATGTCATCCCCCTCATTATAAGGGGGAACTATCTTGTGCAGATTCCTGGAATCATGCTCTTTTGCAGGATGACTATGGGGAATACTGCTGCTGCCACCATGGGTATCTAAACCCAACTTCTGTCTTTCCCTCTCTATTTCTAAAGACTGTCTATCCAAATCCAGCTGTTGCTTCTTGAGCTTCAGTCTGGTTTGTTCCACTCTCAATCTATTGAGCTCCCTTTCTAACAATCTGTCATCAGGGTGGGTGGGAGGGACATTTCTAGATACAGAGGTATGATGGGAATGAACAGAAGGAGACCTGTCCCTTACAGAGGGCACCCTAACAGCTTGGCTACCAGTATAATGTGAGAGCACACCATCAGTATGGTGTGATTCAACCTCTGTACCAACTATGCTAGACTGTCTAGTAATGGGCAGGCTGAGAAGTTTCTTTCCTGAACCTTTTTCTGGGGGAGTCCCTGGATCAGATTGAGAACCATTAGCTACTTTTTCTACAGATTGGGCACTTATGGCCTTATCCTGTACTCTAAGCATATTAATTAACAGTTCTAAGGAAGGATTCTTCCCTACACTCAAACCTCTCTCTATGCAGAGACTCCTTGCTCCTTTCCAGCTAAGGTGATCATATGCAAGTTTGGACAGTTCAACTTTTTGGCCTGTGCCAGACATTTTTAGAGAGAGTTAAAGTGATAGACAAAGAGAAAAAAGTTTTCAGAACTTTTTGGAAAGACAGAAAAAACTTTTTAAACTTTTAAGAACTTTTTGAAAGTTTAGAAGTACTTTTCAGCACTTAGAAAAGAGTGAAAAGAGGAAATGCAAATCTTTTTGGCTATGTGTATATACACTGACCTTGTTTTGTATATTTTTCTCTTATGAAAAGTACAATGACAAGAGTGGTAAGTAGTCTCAAAGCACTTATCCCACCGCTGCACAACCAATGTAGGAGGCTGGACTGGCTTGTAGTGAGTACCAAGGGGTACTTGCACCTTGCACCAGGCCCAGTTATCCCTTATTAGTGTATAGGGTGTCTAGCAGCTTAGGCTGATAGATAATGGTAGCTTAGCAGAGCAGCTTAGGCTGAACTAGGAGACGTGTGAAGCTACTACAGTACCACTTAGTGTCATATGCACAATATCATAAGAAAACACAATACACAGTTATACTAAAAATAAAGGTACTTTATTTTTATGACAATATGCCAAAGTATCTTAGAGTGTACCCTCAGTGAGAGGATAGGAAATATACACAAGATATATATACACAATAGCAAAAATATGCAGTATAGTCTTAGAAAACAGTGCAAACAATGTATAGTTACAATAGGATGCAATGGGGAAACATAGGGATAGGGGCAACACAAACCATATACTCCAGAAGTGGAATGCGAACCACGAATGGACCCCAAACCTATGTGACCTTGTAGAGGGTCGCTGGGACTATTAGAAAATAGTGAGAGTTAGCAAAATAACCCTCCCCAAGACCCTGAAAAGTGAGTGCAAAGTGCACTAAAGTTCCCCTAAGGACAAAATAGTTGTGTTAGAGGGAAAATGCAAGGAAAACACAAATCAGCAATGCAACAACGATGGATTCCTGACTGAGGGTACCTGTGGAACAAGGGGACCAAGTCCAAAAGTCACAAGCAGCTCGGAGATGGGCAGATGCCCAAGAAATGCCAGCGGTTGGTGCAAAGAAGCTCTTACTAGGCTAAAGAACTGTGAATACTGCAGGAACGACAAGGGCTAGAGACTTCCCCTTTGGAGGATGGATCCCCCACGCCTTGGAGAGTCGTGCAGAAGTGTTTTCCCGCCGGATGGATGCTAACAAGCCTTGCTACACGCAAATCATGCGTTTAACGTTTTTGGACGCTGCTGGGGCCCAGGAGAGACCAGAAGGTCGCAAATTGGACCTGCAGAGAGAGGGGACGTCGAGCAAGACAAAGAGCCCTCACTGAAGCAGGTAGCACCCGGAGAAGTGCCAGAAACAGGCACTACGAGGATGCGTGAAACGGTGCTCGCCGAAGTTGCACAAAGGAGTCCCACGTCGCCGGAGACCAACTTAGAAAGTCGTGCAATGCAGGTTAGAGTGCCGTGGACCCAGGCTTGGCTGTGCACGAAGGATTTCCGCCGGAAGTGCACAGGGGCTGGAGTAGCTTGCAAAGTCGCGGTTCCCAGCAATGCAGCCCAGCGAGGTGAGGCAAGGACTTACCTCCACCAAACTTGGGCTGAAGAGTCACTGGACTGTGGGGGTCACTTGGACGGTGTCGCTGGATTCGAGGGACCTCGCTCGTCGTGCTGAGAGGAGACCCAAGGGACCGGTAATGCAGCTTTTTGGTGCCTGCGGTTGCAGGGGGAAGATTCCGTCGACCCACGGGAGATTTCTTCGGAGCTTCTGGTGCAGAGAGGAGGCAGACTACCCCCACAGCATGCACAAGCAGGAAAACAGTCGAGAAGGCGGCAGGATCAGCGTTACAGAGTTGCAGTAGTCGTCTTTGCTACTATGTTGCAGGTTTGCAGGCTTCCAGCGCGGTCAGCGGTCGATTCCTTATCAGAAGGTGAAGAGGGAGATGCAGAGGAACTCGGCTGAGCTCATGCATTCGTTATCTAAAGTTTCCCCAGAGACAGAGACCCTAAATAGCCAGAAAAGAGGGTTTGGCTACCTAGGAGAGAGGAAAGGCTACTAACACCTGAAGGAGCCTATCACAAGGAGTCTCTGACGTCACCTGGTGGCACTGGCCACTCAGAGCAGTCCAGTGTGCCAGCAGCACCTCTGTTTCCAAGATGGCAGAGGTCTGGAGCACACTGGAGGAGCTCTGGACACCTCCCAGGGGAGGTGCAGGTCAGGGGAGTGGTCACTCCCCTTTCCTTTGTCCAGTTTCGCGCCAGAGCAGGGGCTAAGGGGTCCCTGAACCGGTGTAGACTGGCTTATGCAGAATTGGGCACATCTGTGCCCAACAAAGCATTTCCAGAGGCTGGGGGAGGCTACTCCTCCCCTGCCTTCACACCATTTTCCAAAGGGAGAGGGTGTCACACCCTCTCTCAGAGGAAATTCTTTGTTCTGCCATCCTGGGCCAGGCCTGGCTGGACCCCAGGAGGGCAGCTGCCTGTCTGAGGGGTTGGCAGCAGCAGCAGCTGCAGAGAAACCCCAGGAAGGGCAGTCTGGCAGTACCAGGGTCTGTGCTACAGACCACTGGGATCATGGAATTGTACCAACAATGCCAGGATGGCATAGAGGGGGCAATTCCATGATCATAGACATGTTACATGGCCATATTCGGAGTTACCATGGTGAAGCTACATATAGGTAGTAACCTATATGTAGTGCATGCGTGTAATGGTGTCCCCGCACTCACAAAGTTCAGTGAATTGGCTCTGAACAATGTGGGGGCACCTTGGCTAGTGCCAGGGTGCCCTCACACTAAGTAACTTTGCACCTAACCTTTACCAGGTAAAGGTTAGACATATAGGTGACTTATAAGTTACTTAAGTGCAGTGTAAAATGGCTGTGAAATAACGTGGACGTTATTTCACTCAGGCTGCAGTGGCAGGCCTGTGTAAGAATTGTCAGAGCTCCCTATGGGTGGCAAAAGAAATGCTGCAGCCCATAGGGATCTCCTGGAACCCCAATACCCTGGGTACCTCAGTACCATATACTAGGGAATTATAAGGGTGTTCCAGTAAGCCAATGTAAATTGGTAAAAATGGTCACTAGCCTGTCAGTGACAATTTGGAAGTAATGAGAGAGCATAACCACTGAGGTTCTGGTTAGCAGAGCCTCAGTGAGACAGTTAGGCACCACACAGGGAACACATACATGCACACCTATGAGCACTGGGGTCCTGTGTGACAGGGTCCCAGTGACACATACATATAGGCCACAAACCTATGAGCACTGGGGTCCTGACCAGCAGGATCCCAGTGACACATAACAACCATACTGAAAACATGGTGTTTTCACTATGAGCACTGAGGCCTGGCTATCAGGTTCCCAGTGAGACAGTGAAAACAGTGACAAACACCCTGACATACACTCACAAACAGGCCAAAAGTGGGGGTAACAAGGCTAGAAAGAGGCTACCTTCTCACACTCATCCCCAGTCACAGATCTGGGTTTAATCAATCGTTCTTTTGCTCACCATGCCACCCCAGTTTGGACCCAGCCATATGCAAATCAGTCTTGACCCTGTTCCTCATGGGAACAGTCCAGCCCGAACTGCAATTCCAGGTCCTCACTGGACCGGAAACAAGCATTCTGGGACCGGTTTCGGGGTTTCAGCCCTCATCAGCCAGGCTAGCTTGAATCCAGTGGCATGGGAAGCACGGGACCCACGTCTGGGCATACCCTTCCCACTTAGGGCGACAAAACAAAAAAAACAACAAGTGATGGACGGAATGCTGAACATTGTCAAACACTCACCCCCAGTCACAGATCTGGGTTTAATCCATCATTCTTTTGCTCACCATGCCACCCCAGTTTGGACCCAGCCATATGCAAATCAGTCTTGACCCTGTTCCTCATGGGAACAGTTCAACACGAACTGCCAAGCCAGGTCCTCACTGGACCGGAAACAAGCATTCTGGGACCGGTTTCGGGGTTTCACCCCTCATCAGCCAGGCTAGCTTGAATCCAGTGGCATGGGAAGCACGGGACCCACGTCGGGGCATACCCTTCCCACTTAGGGCGACAAAGCAAAAACAACAACAAGTGATGGACGGAATGCTGAACATTGTCAAACACTCACCCCCAGTCACAGATCTGGGTTTAATCCATCGTTCTTTTGCTCACCATGCCACCCCAGTTTGGACCCAGCCATATGCAAATCAGTCTTGACCCTGTTCCTCATGGGAAAAGTCCAGCCCGAACTGCCAAGCCAGGTCCTCAATGGACCGGAAACAAACAACCACGGACCAGTTTCGTGGTTTCAGCCCTCATCAGCCAGGCTAGCTTGAATCCAGTGGCATGGGAAGCACGGGACCCACGTCTGGGCATACCCTTGCCACTTAGGGCGACAAAGCAAAAAGAACAACAAGTGATGGACGGAATGCTGAACATTGTCAAACACTCACCCCCAGTCACAGATCTGGGTTTAATCCATCGTTCTTTTGCTCACCATGCCACCCCAGTTTGGACCCAGCCATATGCAAATCAGTCTTGACCCTGTTCCTCATGGGAACAGTCCAACACGAACTGCCAAGCCAGGTCCTCACTGGACCGGAAACAAGCATTCTGGGACCGGTTTCGGGGTTTCACCCCTCATCAGCCAGGCTAGCTTGAATCCAGTGGCATGGGATGCACGGGACCCACGTCGGGGCATACCCTTCCCACTTAGGGCGACAAAACAAAAACAACAACAAGTGATGGACGGAATGCTGAACATTGTCAAACACTCACCCCCAGTCACAGATCTGGGTTTAATCCATCGTTCTTTTGCTCACCATGCCACCCCAGTTTGGACCCAGCCATATGCAAATCAGTCTTGACCCTGTTCCTCATGGGAACAGTCCAACACGAACTGCCAAGCCAGGTCCTCACTGGACCGGAAACAAGCATTCTGGGACCGGTTTCGGGGTTTCACCCCTCATCAGCCAGGCTAGCTTGAATCCAGTGGCATGGGAAGCACGGGACCCACGTCGGGGCATACCCTTCCCACTTAGGGCGACAAAGCAAAAACAACAACAAGTGATGGACGGAATGCTGAACATTGTCAAACACTCACCCCCAGTCACAGATCTGGGTTTAATCCATCGTTCTTTTGCTCACCATGCCACCCCAGTTTGGACCCAGCCATATGCAAATCAGTCTTGACCCTGTTCCTCATGGGAAAAGTCCAGCCCGAACTGCCATTCTAGGTCCTCACTGGACCGGAAACAAGCATCCTGGGATCGGTTTCGGGGTTTCAGCCCTCATCAGCCAGGCTAGCTTGAATCCAGTGGCATGGGAAGCACGGGACCCACGTCTGGGCATACCCTTCCCACTTAGGGCGACAAAACAAAAACAACAACAAGTGATGGACGGAATGCTGAACATTGTCAAACACTCACCCCCAGTCACAGATCTGGGTTTAATCCTTCGTTCTTTTGCTCACCATGCCACCCCAGTTTGGACCCAGCCATATGCAAATCAGTCTTGACCCTGTTCCTCATGGGAACAGTCCAACACGAACTGCCAAGCCAGGTCCTCACTAGACCGGAAACAAGCATTCTGGGACCGGTTTCGGGGTTTCACCCCTCATCAGCCAGGCTAGCTTGAATCCAGTGGCATGGGAAGCACGGGACCCACATCAGGGCATACCATTCCCACTTAGGGCGACAAAGCAAAAACAACAACAAGTGATGGACGGAATGCTGAACATTGTCAAACACTCACCCCCAGTCACAGATCTGGGTTTAATCCATCGTTCTCTTGCTCACCATGCCACCCCAGTTTGGACCCAGCCATATGCAAATCAGTCTTGACCCTGTTCCTCATGAGAAAAGTCCAGCCCGAACTGCCAAGCCAGGTACTCAATGGACCGGAAACAAACAACCAGGGACCTGTTTCGTGGTTTCAGCCCTCATCAGCCAGGCTAGCTTGAATCCAGTGGCATGGGAAGCACGGGAACCACGTCTGGGCATACCCTTGCCACTTAGGGCGACAAAGCAAAAAGAACAACAAGTGATGGACGGAATGCTGAACATTGTCAAACACTCACACCCAGTCACAGATCTGGGTTTAATCCATCATTCTTTTGCTCACCATGCCACCCCAGTTTGGACCCAGCCATATGCAAATCAGTCTTGACCCTGTTCCTCATGGGAACAGTCCAGCCCGAACTTCCAAGCCAGGTCCTCACTGGACTGAAAACAAGCATCCTGGGACCGGTTTTGGGGTTTCACCCCTCATCAGCCAGGCTAGCTTGAATCCAGTGGCATGGGAAGCACGGGACCCACGTCTGGGCATACCCTTCCCACTTAGGGCAACAAAACAAAAACAACAACAAGTGATGGACGGAATGCTGAACATTGTCAAACACTCACCCCCAGTCACAGATCTGGGTTTAATCCATCGTTCTTTTGCTCACCATGCCACACCAGTTTGGATCCAGCCATATGCAAATCAGTCTTGACCCTGTTCCACATGGGAACAGTCCAGCCCGAACTGCCAAGCCAGGTCCTCACTGGACCGGAAAAAAGCATCCTGGGACCGGTTTCGGGGTTTCACCCCTCATAAGCAAGGCTAGCTTGAATCCAGTGGCATGGGAAGCACGGGACCCACGTCTGGGCATACCCTTACTACTTAGGGCGACAAAGCAAAAACAACAACAAGTGATGGACGGAATGCTGAACATTGTCAAACATTCACCCCCAGTCACAGATCTGGGTTTAATCCATCGTTCTTTTGCTCACCATGCCACCCCAGATTGGACCCAGCCATATGGAAATCAGTCTTTACCCTGTTCCTCGTGGGAACAGTCCAGCCCGAACTGCCGAGCCAGGTCCTCACTGGACCGGAAACAAGCATCCTGGGACCGGTTTCGGGGTTTCAGCCCTCATCAGCCAGGCTAGCTTGAATCCAGTGGCATGGGAAGCACGGGACCCACGTCTGGGACGGAATGCTGAACATTGTCAAACACTCACCCCCAGTCACAGATCTGGGTTTAATCCATCGTTCTTTTGCTCACCATGCCACCCCAGTTTGGACCCAGCCATATGCAAATCAGTCTTGACCCTGTTCCTCATGGGAACAGTCCAACACGAACTGCCAAGCCAGGTCCTCACTGGACCGGAAACAAGCATTCTGGGACCGGTTTCGGGGTTTCACCCCTCATCAGCCAGGCTAGCTTGAATCCAGTGGCATAGGAAGCACGGGACCCACGTCGGGGCATACCCTTCCCACTTAGGGCGACAAAGCAAAAACAACAACAAGTGATGGACGGAATGCTGAACATTGTCAAACACTCTCCCCCAGTCACAGATCTGGGTTTAATCCATCGTTCTTTTGCTCACCATGCCACCCCAGTTTGGACCCAGCCATATGCAAATAAGTCTTGACCCTGTTCCTCATGGGAAAAGTCCAGCCCGAACTGCCAAGCCAGGTCCTCAATGGACCGGAAACAAACAACCAGGGACCTGTTTCGTGGTTTCAGCCCTCATCAGCCAGGCTAGCTTGAATCCAGTGGCATGGGAAGCACGGGACCCACGTCTGGGCATACCCTTGCCACTTAGGGCGACAAAGCAAAAAGAACAACAAGTGATGGACGGAATGCTGAACATTGTCAAACACTCACCCCCAGTCACAGATCTGGGTTTAATCCATCGTTCTTTTGCTCACCATGCCACCCCAGTTTGGACCCAGCCATATGCAAATCAGTCTTGACCCTGTTCCTCATGGGAACAGTCCAGCCCGAACTGCCAAGCCAGGTCCTCACTGGACTGAAAACAAGCATCCTGGGACCGGTTTTGGGGTTTCACCCCTCATCAGCCAGGCTAGCTTGAATCCAGTGGCATGGGAAGCACGGGACCCACGTCTGGGCATACCCTTCCCACTTAGGGCGACAAAACAAAAACAACAACAAGTGATGGACGGAATGCTGAACATTGTCAAACACTCACCCCCAGTCACAGATCTGGGTTTAATCCATCGTTCTTTTGCTCACCATGCCACACCAGTTTGGACCCAGCCATATGCAAATCAGTCTTGACCCTGTTCCACATGGGAACAGTCCAGCCCGAACTGCCAAGCCAGGTCCTCACTGGACCGGAAAAAAGCATCCTGGGACCGGTTTCGGGGTTTCACCCCTCATCAGCCAGGCTAGCTTGAATCCAGTGGCATGGGAAGCACGGGACCCACGTCTGGGCATACCCTTACTACTTAGGGTGACAAAGCAAAAACAACAACAAGTGATGGACGGAATGCTGAACATTGTCAAACATTCACCCCCAGTCACAGATCTGGGTTTAATCCATCGTTCTTTTGCTCACCATGCCACCCCAGATTGGACCCAGCCATATGGAAATCAGTCTTTTACCCTGTTCCTCGTGGGAACAGTCCAGCCCGAACTGCCGAGCCAGGTCCTCACTGGACCGGAAACAAGCATCCTGGGACCGGTTTCGGGGTTTCAGCCCTCATCAGCCAGGCTAGCTTGAATCCAGTGGCATGGGAAGCACGGGACCCACGTCTGGGCATACCCTTGCCACTTAGGGCGACAAAGCAAAAACAACAACAAGTGATGGACGGAATGCTGAACATTGTCAAACACTCTCCCCCAGTCACAGATCTGGGTTTAATCCATCGTTCTTTTGCTCACCATGCCACCCCAGTTTGGACCCAGCCATATGCAAATCCGTCTTGACCCTGTTCCTCATGGGAACAGTCCAGCCCGAACTGCCAAGCCAGGTCCTCACTGGTCTGAAAACAAGCATCCCGTGACCGGTTTTGGGGTTTCACCCCTCATCAGCCAGGCTAGCTTGAATCCAGTGGCATGGGAAGCACGGGACCCACGTCTGGGCATACCCTTCCCACTTAGGGCAACAAAGCAAAAACAACAAGAAGTGATGGACGGAATGCTGAACATTGTCAAACACTTACCCCCAGTCACAGATCTGGGTTTGATCCATCGTTCTTTTGCTCACCATGCCACCCCAGTTTGGACCCAGCCATATGCAAATCAGTCTTGACCCTGTTCCTCATTGGAACAGTCCAGCCCGAACTGCCAATCCAGGTCCTCACTGGACCGGAAACAAGCATCCTGGGACCAGTTTCGGGGTTTCAGCCCTCATCAGCCAGGCTAACTTGAATCCAGAGGCATGGGAAGCACGGGACCCACATCTGGGCATACCCTTGCCACTTAGGGCGACAAAGCAAAAAGAACAACAAGTGATGGATGGAATGCTGAACATTGTCAAACACTCACCCCCAGTCACAGATCTGGGTTTAATCCATCGTTCTTTTGCTCACCATGCCACCCCAGTTTGGACCCAGCCATATGCAAATCAGTCTTGACCCTGTTCCTCATGGGAACAGTCCAGGCCGAACTGCCAAGCCAGGTCCTCACTGGACTGAAAACAAGCATCCTGGGACTGGTTTTGGGGTTTCACCCCTCATCAGCCAGGCTAGCTTTAATCCAGTGGCATGGGAAGCATGGGACCCACGTCTGGGCATACCCTTCCCACTTAGGGCAACAAAACAAAAACAACAAGAAGTGATGGACGGAACGCTGAACATTGTCAAGCACTCATCCCCAGTCACAGATCTGGGTTTAATCAATCGTTCTTTTGCTCACCATGCCACCCCAGTTTGGACCCAGCCATATGCAAATCAGTCTTGACCCTGTTCCTCATGGGAACAGTCCAGCCCGAACTGCCATTCCAGGTCCTCACTGGACCGGAAACAAGCATCCTGGGATCGGTTTCGGGGTTTCAGCCCTCATCAGCCAGGCTAGCTTGAATCCAGTGGCATGGGAAGCACAGGACCCACGTCTGGGCATACCCTTCCCACTTAGGGCGACAAAACAAAAACAACAACAAGTGATGGACGGAATGCTGAACATTGTCAAACACTCACCCCCAGTCACAGATCTGGGTTTAATCCATCGTTCTTTTGCTCACCATGCCACCCCAGTTTGGACCCAGCCATATGCAAATCAGTCTTGACCCTGTTCCTCATGGGAACAGTCCAACACGAACTGCCAAGCCAGGTCCTCACTGGACCGGAAACAAGCATTCTGGGACCGGTTTCGGGGTTTCACCCCTCATCAGCCAGGCTAGCTTGAATCCAGTGGCATGGGAAGCACGGGACCCACGTCGGGGCATACCCTTCCCACTTAGGGCGACAAAGCAAAAACAACAACAAGTGATGGACGGAATGCTGAACATTGTCAAACACTCACCCCCAGTCACAGATCTGGGTTTAATCCATCGTTCTTTTGCTCACCATGCCACCCCAGTTTGGACCCAGCCATATGCAAATCAGTCTTGACCCTGTTCCTCATGGGAAAAGTCCAGCCCGAACTGCCAAGCCAGGTCCTCAATGGACCGGAAACAAACAACCAGGGACCTGTTTCGTGGTTTCAGTCCTCATCAGCCAGGCTAGCTTGAATCCAGTGGCATGGGAAGCACGGGACCCACGTCTGGGCATACCCTTGCCACTTAGGGCGACAAAGCAAAAAGAACAACAAGTGATGGACGGAATGCTGAACATTGTCAAACACTCACCCCCAGTCACAGATCTGGGTTTAATCCATCGTTCTTTTGCTCACCATGCCACCCCAGTTTGGACCCAGCCATATGCAAATCAGTCTTGACCCTGTTCCTCATGGGAACAGTCCAGCCCGAACTGCCAAGCCAGGTCCTCACTGGACTGAAAACAAGCATCCTGGGACCGGTTTTGGGGTTTCACCCCTCATCAGCCAGGCTAGTTTGAATCCAGTGGCATGGGAAGCACGGGACCCACGTCTGGGCATACCCTTCCCACTTAGGGCGACAAAACAAAAACAACAACAAGTGATGGACGGAATGCTGAACATTGTCAAACACTCACCCCCAGTCACAGATCTGGGTTTAATCCATCGTTCTTTTGCTCACCATGCCACACCAGTTTGGACCCAGCCATATGCAAATCAGTCTTGACCCTGTTCCACATGGGAACAGTCCAGCCCGAACTGCCAAGCCAGGTCCTCACTGGACCGGAAAAAAGCATCCTGGGACCGGTTTCGGGGTTTCACCCCTCATCAGCCAGGCTAGCTTGAATCCAGTGGCATGGGAAGCACGGGACCCACGTCTGGGCATACCCTTCCCACTTAGGGCGACAAAGCAAAAACAACAACAAGTGATGGACGGAATACTGAACATTGTCAAACACTCACCCCCAGTCACAGATCTGGGTTTAATTCATCGTTCTTTTGATCACCATGCCACCCCAGTTTGGACCCAGCCATATGCAAATCAGTCTTGAAACTGATCCTCATGGGAACAGTCCAGCCCGAACTGTCAAGCCAGGTCCTCACTGGACCAGAAACAAGCATCCTGGGACCGGTTTCGGGGTTTCACCCCTCATCAGCCAGGCTAGCTTGAATCCAGAGGCATGGGAAGCACAGGACCCACGTCTGGGCATACCCTTCCCACTTAGGGCGACAAAGCAAAAACAACAACAAGTGATGGACGGAATGCTGAACATTGTCAAACACTCACCCCCAGTCATAGATCTGGGTTTAATCCATCGTTCTTTTGCTCACCATGCCACCCCAGTTTGGACCCAGCCATATGCAAATCAGTCTTGACCCTGTTCCTCATGGGAACAGTCCAGCCCGAACTGCCAAGCCAGGTCCTCACTGGACCGGAAACAAGCATCCTGGGACCGGTTTCGGGGTTTCACCCCTCATCAGCCAGGGTAGCTTGAATCCAGTGGCATGGGAAGCACGGGACCCACGTCTGGGCATACCCTTCCCACTTAGGGCGACAAAGCAAAAACAACAACAAGTGATGGACGGAATGCTGAACATTGTCAAACACTCACCCCCAGTCACAGATCTGGGTTTAATCCATCGTTCTTTTTTCTCACCATGCCACCCCAGTTTGGACCCAGCCATATGCAAATCAGTCTTGACCCTGTTCCTCATGGGAACAGTCCAGCCCGAACTGCCAAGCCAGGTCCTCACTGGACCGTCAACAAGCATCCTGGGACTGGTTTCGGGGTTTCACCCCTCATCAGCCAGGCTAGCTTGAATCCAGTGGCATGGGAAGCACGGGACCCACGTCTGGGCATACCCTTCCCACTTAGGGCGACAAAGCAAAAACAACAACAAGTGATGGACGGAATGCTGAACATTGTCAAACACTCACCCCCAGTCACAGATCTGGGTTTAATCCATCGTTCTTTTGCTCACCATGCCACCCCAGTTTGGACCCAGCCATATGCAAATCAGTCTTGACACTGTTCCTCATGGGAACAGTCCAGCCCGAACTGCCAAGCCAGGTTCTCACTGGACCGGAAACAAGAATTCTGAGACCGGTTTCGGGGTATCACCCCTCATCAGCCAGGCTAGCTTGAATCCAGTGGCATGGGAAGCACAGGACCCACGTCTGGGCATACCCTTCCCACTTAGGGCGACAAAGCAAAAACAACAAGAAGTGATGGACGGAATGCTGAACATTGTCAAACACTCACCCCCAGTCACAGATCTGGGTTTAATTCATCGTTCTTTTGCTCACCATCCCACCCCAGTTTGGACCCAGCCATATGCAAATCAGTCTTGACCCTGTTCCTCATGGGAACAGTCCAGCCCGAACTGCCAAGCCAGGTCCGGGACCCATGTGTGGGCATACCCTTGCCACTTAGGGCGACAAAGCAAAAACAACAACAAGTGATGGACGGAATGCTGAACATTGTCAAACACTCACCCCCAGTCACAGATCTGGGTTTAATCCATCGTTCTTTTGCTCACCATGCCACCTCAGTTTGGACCCAGCCATATGCAAATCAGTCTTGACCCTGTTCCTCATGGGAACAGTCCAGCCCGAACTGCCAAGCCAGGTCCTCACTGGACCAGAAACAAGCATCCTGGGACCGGTTTCGGGGTTACAGCCGTCATCAGCCAGGCTAGCTTGAATCCAGTGGTATGGGAAGCACGAGACCCACGTCTGGGCATACCCTTGCCACTTAGGGCGACAAAGCAAAAACAACAACAAGTGATGGACGGAATGCTGAACATTGTCAAACACTCACCCCCAGTCACAGATCTGCATTTAATCCAACGCTCTTTTGCTCACCATGCCACCCCAGTTTGGACCCAGCCATATGCAAATCAGTCTTGACCCTGTTCCTCATGGGAACAGTCCAGCCCGAACTGCCAAGCCAGGTTCTCACTGGACCGGAAACAAGCATCCTGGGACCGGTTTCGGGGTTTCACCCCTCATCAGCCAGGGTGGCTTGAATCCAGTGGCATGGGAAGCACGGGACCCACGTCTGGGCATACCCTTCCCACTTAGGGCGACAAAGCAAAAACAACAACAAGTGATGGACGGAATGCTGAACATTGTCAAACACTCACCCCCAGTCACAGATCTGGGTTTAATTCATCGTTCTTTTGCTCACCATGCCACCCCAGTTTGGACCCAGCCATATGCAAATCAGTCTTGAAACTGTTCCTCATGGGAACAGTCCAGCCCGAACTGCCAAGCCAGGTCCTCACTGGACCGGAAACAAGCATCCTGGGACCGGTTTCGGGGTTTCACTCCTCATCAGCCAGGCTAGCTTGAATCCAGTGGCATGGGAAGCACAGGACCCACGTCTGGGCATACCCTTCCCACTTAGGGCGACAAAGCAAGACGGAATGCTGAACATTGTCAAACACTCACCCCCAGTCATAGATCTGGGTTTAATCCATCGTTCTTTTGCTCACCATGCCACCCCAGTTTGGACCCAGCCATATGCAAATCAGTCTTGACCCTGTTCCTCATGGGAACAGTCCAGCCCGAACTGCCAAGCCAGGTCCTCACTGGACCGGAAACAAGCATCCTGGGACCGGTTTCGGGGTTTCACCCCTCATCAGCCAGGGTAGCTTGAATCCAGTGGCATGGGAAGCACAGGACCCACGTCTGGGCATACCCTTCCCACTTAGGGCGACAAAGCAAAAACAACAAGAAGTGATGGACGGAATGCTGAACATTGTCTAACACTCACCCCCAGTCACAGATCTGGGTTTAATCCATCGTTCTTTTGCTCGCCATGCCACACCAGTTTGGACCCAGCCATATGCAAATCAGTCTTGACCCTGTTCCTCATGGGAACAGTCCAGCCCGAACTGCCAAGCCAGGTCCTCACTGGACTGAAAACAAGCATCCTGGGACCGGTTTTGGGGTTTCACCCCTCATCAGCCAGGCTAGCTTGAATCCAGTGGCATGGGAAGCACGGGACCCACGTCTGGGCATACCCTTCCCACTTAGGGCGACAAAACAAAAACAACAACAAGTGATGGACGGAATGCTGAACATTGTCAAACACTCACCCCCAGTCACAGATCTGGGTTTAATCCATCGTTCTTTTGCTCACCATGCCACCCCAGTTTGGACCCAGCCATATGCAAATCAGTCTTGACCCTGTTCCTCATGGGAACAGTCCAACACGAACTGCCAAGCCAGGTCCTCACTGGACCGGAAACAAGCATTCTGGGACCGGTTTCGGGGTTTCACCCCTCATCAGCCAGGCTAGCTTGAATCCAGTGGCATGGGAAGCACAGGACCCACGTCGGGGCATACCCTTCCCACTTAGGGCGACAAAGCAAAAACAACAACAAGTGATGGACGGAATGCTGAACATTGTCAAACACTCACCCCCAGTCACAGATCTGGGTTTAATCCATCGTTCTTTTGCTCACCATGCCACCCCAGTTTGGACCCAGCCATATGCAAAGCAGTCTTGAACTTGTTCCTCATGGGAAAAGTCCAGCCCGAACTGCCAAGCCAGGTCCTCAATGGACCGGAAACAAACAACCAGGGACCTGTTTCGTGGTTTCAGCCCTCATCAGCCAGGCTAGCTTGAATCCAGTGGCATGGGAAGCACGGGACCCACGTCTGGGCATACCCTTGCCACTTAGGGCGACAAAGCAAAAAGAACAACAAGTGATGGACGGAATGCTGAACATTGTCAAACACTCACCCCCAGTCACAGATCTGGGTTTAATCCATTGTTCTTTTGCTCACCATGCCACCCCAGTTTGGACCCAGCCATATGCAAATCAGTCTTGACCCTTTTCCTCATGGGAACAGTCCAGCCCGAACTGCCAAGCCAGGTCCTCACTGGACTGAAAACAAGCATCCTGGGACCGGTTTTGGGGTTTCACCCCTCATCAGCCAGGCTACCTTCAATCCAGTGGCATGGGAAGCACGGGACCCACGTCTGGGCATACCCTTCCCACTTAGGGCGACAAAACAAAAACAACAACAAGTGATGGACGGAATGCTGAACATTGTCAAACACTCACCCCCAGTCACAGATCTGGGTTTAATCCATCGTTCTTTTGCTCACCATGCCACACCAGTTTGGACCCAGCCATATGCAAATCAGTCTTGACCCTGTTCCACATGGGAACAGTCCAGCCCGAACTGCCAAGCCAGGTCCTCACTGGACCGGAAAAAAGCATCCTGGGACCGGTTTCGGGGTTTCACCCCTCATCAGCCAGGCTAGCTTGAATCCAGTGGCATGGGAAGCACGGGAACCACGTCTGGGCATACCCTTACTACTTAGGGCGACAAAGCAAAAACAACAACAAGTGATGGACGGAATGCTGAACATTGTCAAACATTCACCCCCAGTCACAGATCTGGGTTTAATCCATTGTTCTTTTGCTCACCATGCCACCCCAGATTGGACCCAGCCATATGGAAATCAGTCTTTACCCTGTTCCTCGTGGGAACAGTCCAGCCCGAACTGCCGAGCCAGGTCCTCACTGGACCGGAAACAAGCATCCTGGGACCGGTTTCGGGGTTTCAGCCCTCATCAGCCAGGCTAGCTTGAATCCAGTGGCATGGGAAGCACGGGACCCACGTCTGGGCATACCCTTGCCACTTAGGGCGACAAAGCAAAAACAACAACAAGTGATGGACGGAATGCTGAACATTGTCAAACACTCACCCCCAGTCACAGATCTGGGTTTAATCCATCGTTCTTTTGCTCACCATGCCACCCCAGTTTGGACCCAGCCATATGTAAATCCGTCTTGACCCTGTTCCTCATGGGAACAGTCCAGCCCGAACTGCCAAGCCAGGTCCTCACTGGTCTGAAAACAAGCATCCCGGGACCGGTTTTGGGGTTTCACCCCTCATCAGCCAGGCTAGCTTGAATCCAGTGGCATGGGAAGCACGGGACCCACGTCTGGGCATACCCTTCCCACTTAGGGCAACAAAGCAAAAACAACAAGAAGTGATGGACGGAATGCTGAACATTGTCAAACGCTTACCCCCAGTCACAGATCTGGGTTTGATCCATCGTTCTTTTGCTCACCATGCCACCCCAGTTTGGACCCAGCCATATGCAAATCAGTCTTGACCCTGTTCCTCATGGGAACAGTCCAGCCCGAACTGCCAATCCAGGTCCTCACTGGACCGGAAACAAGCATCCTGGGACCAGTTTCGGGGTTTCAGCCCTCATCAGCCAGGCTAGCTTGAATCCAGTGGCATTGGGAACACGGCACCCACGTCTGGGCATACCCTTGCCACTTAGGGCGACAAAGCAAAAAGAACAACAAGTGATGGACGGAATGCTGAACATTGTCAAACACTCACCCCCAGTCACAGATCTGGGTTTAATCCATCGTTCTTTTGCTCACCATGCCACCCCAGTTTGGACCCAGCCATATGCAAATCAGTCTTGACCCTGTTCCTCATGGGAACAGTCCAACACGAACTGCCAAGCCAGGTCCTCACTGGACCGGAAACAAGCATTCTGGGACCGGTTTCGGGGTTTCACCCCTCATCAGCCAGGCTAGCTTGAATCCAGTGGCATGGGAAGCACGGGACCCACGTCGGGGCATACCCTTCCCACTTAGGGCGACAAAGCAAAAACAACAACAAGTGATGGACGGAATGCTGAACATTGTCAAACACTCACCCCCAGTCACAGATCTGGGTTTAATCCATCGTTCTTTTGCTCACCATGCCACCCCAGTTTGGACCCAGCCATATGCAAATCAGTCTTGACCCTGTTCCTCATGGGAAAAGTCCAGCCCGAACTGCCAAGCCAGGTCCTCAATGGACCGGAAACAAACAACCAGGGACCTGTTTCGTGGTTTCAGCCCTCATCAGCCAGGCTAGCTTGAATCCAGTGGCATGGGAAGCACGGGACCCACGTCTGGGCATACCCTTGCCACTTAGGGCGACAAAGCAAAAAGAACAACAAGTGATGGACGGAATGCTGAACATTGTCAAACACTCACCCCCAGTCACAGATCTGGGTTTAATCCATCGTTCTTTTGCTCACCATGCCACCCCAGTTTGGACCCAGCCATATGCAAATCAGTCTTGACCCTGTTCCTCATGGGAACAGTCCAGCCCGAACTGCCAAGCCAGGTCCTCACTGGACTGAAAACAAGCATCCTGGGACCGGTTTTGGGGTTTCACCCCTCATCAGCCAGGCTAGTTTGAATCCAGTGGCATGGGAAGCACGGGACCCACGTCTGGGCATACCCTTCCCACTTAGGGCGACAAAACAAAAACAACAACAAGTGATGGACGGAATGCTGAACATTGTCAAACACTCACCCCCAGTCACAGATCTGGGTTTAATCCATCGTTCTTTTGCTCACCATGCCACACCAGTTTGGACCCAGCCATATGCAAATCAGTCTTGACCCTGTTCCACATGGGAACAGTCCAGCCCGAACTGCCAAGCCAGGTCCTCACTGGACCGGAAAAAAGCATCCTGGGACCGGTTTCGGGGTTTCACCCCTCATCAGCCAGGCTAGCTTGAATCCAGTGGCATGGGAAGCACGGGACCCACGTCTGGGCATACCCTTCCCACTTAGGGCGACAAAGCAAAAACAACAACAAGTGATGGACGGAATACTGAACATTCTCAAACACTCACCCCCAGTCACAAATCTGGGTATAATCCATTGTTCTTTTGCTCACCATGCCACCCCAGTTTGGACCCAGCCATCTGCATATCAGTCTTGACACTGTTCCTCATGAGAACAGTCCAGCCCGCACTGCCAAGCCAGGTTCTCACTGGACCGGAAACAAGAATTCTGAGACAGGTTTCGGGGTTTCACCCCTCATCAGCCAGGCTAGTTTGAATCCAGTGGCATGGGAAGCACAGGACCCACGTCTGGGCATACCCTTCCCACTTAGGGCGACAAAGCAAAAACAACAAGAAGTGATGGACGGAATGCTGAACATTGTCTAACACTCACCCCCAGTCACAGATCTGGGTTTAATTCATCGTTCTTTTGCTCACCATGCCACCCCAGTTTGGACCCATCCATATGCAAATCAGTCTTGAAACTGTTCCTCATGGGAACAGTCCAGCCCGAACTGCCAAGCCAGGTACTCACTGGACCGGAAACAAGCATCCTGGGACCGGTTTCGGGGTTTCACCCCTCATCAGCCAGCCTAGCTTGAATCCAGTGGCATGGGAAGCACAGGACCCACGTCTGGGCATACCCTTCCCACTTAGGGCGACAAAGCAAAAACAACAACAAGTGATGGACGGAATGCTGAACATTGTCAAACACTCACCCCCAGTCATAGATCTGGGTTTAATCCATCGTTCTTTTGCCCACCATGCCACCCCAGTTTGGACCCAGCCATATGCAAATCAGTCTTGACCCTGTTCCTCATGGGAACAGTCCAGCCCGAACTGCCAAGCCAGGTCCTCACTGGACCGGAAACAAGCATCCTGGGACCGGTTTCGGGGTTTCACCCCTCATCAGCCAGGGTAGCTTGAATCCAGTGGCATGGGAAGCACGGGACCCACGTCTGGGCATACCCTTCCCACTTAGGGCGACAAAGCAAAAACAACAAGAAGTGATGGACGGAATGCTGAACATTGTCAAACACTCACCCCCAGTCACAGATCTGGGTTTAATTCATCGTTCTTTTGCTCACCATCCCACCCCAGTTTGGACCCAGCCATATGCAAATCAGTCTTGACCCTGTTCCTCATGGGAACAGTCCAGCCCGAACTGCCAAGCCAGGTTCTCACTGGACCGGAAACAAGCATCCTGGGACCGGTTTCGGGGTTTCACCCCTCACCAGCCAGGGTGGCTTGAATCCAGTGGCATGGGAAGCACGGGACCCACGTCTGGGCATACCCTTCCCACTTAGGGCGACAAAGCAAAAACAACAACAAGTGATGGACGGAATGCTGAACATTGTCAAACACTCACCCCCAGTCACAGATCTGGGTTTAATTCATCGTTCTTTTGCTCACCATGCCACCCCAGTTTGGACCCAGCCATATGCAAATCAATCTTGAAACTGTTCCTCATGGGAACAGTCCAGCCCGAACTGCCAAGCCAGGTCCTCACTGGACCGGAAACAAGCATCCTGGGACCGGTTTCGGGGTTTCACCCCTCATCAGCCAGGCTAGCTTGAATCCAGTGGCATGGGAAGCACAGGACCCACGTCTGGGCATACCCTTCCCACTTAGGGCGACAAAGCAATAACAACAACAAGTGATGGACGGAATGCTGAACATTGTCAAACACTCACCCCCAGTCACAGATCTGGGTTTAATCCATCGTTCTTTTGCTCACCATGCCACCCCAGTTTGGACCCAGCCATATGCAAATCAGTCTTGACCCTGTTCCTCATGGGAACAGTCCAGCCCGAACTGCCAAGCCAGGTCCTCACTGGACCGTCAACAAGCATCCTGGGACCGGTTTTGGGGTTTCACCCCTCATCAGCCAGGCTAGCTTGAATCCAGTGGCATGGGAAGCACGGGACCCACGTCTGGGCATACCCTTCCCACTTAGGGCGACAAAGCAAAAACAACAACAAGTGATGGACGGAATGCTGAACATTGTCAAACACTGACCCCCAGTCACAGATCTGGGTTTAATCCATCGTTCTTTTGCTCACCATGCCACCCCAGTTTGGACCCAGCCATATGCAAATCAGTCTTGACACTGTTCCTCATGGGAACAGTCCAGCCCGAACTGCCAAGCCAGGTTCTCACTGGACCGGAAACAAGAATTCTGAGACCGGTTTCGGGGTATCACCCCTCATCAGCCAGGCTAGCTTGAATCCAGTGGCATGGGAAGCACAGGACCCACGTCTGGGCATACCCTTCCCACTTAGGGCGACAAAGCAAAAACAACAAGAAGTGATGGACGGAATGCTGAACATTGTCAAACACTCACCCCCAGTCATAGATCTGGGTTTAATTCATCGTTCTTTTGCTCAACATCCCACCCCAGTTTGGACCCAGCCATATGCAAATCAGTCTTGACCCTGTTCCTCATGGGAACAGTCCAGCCCGAACTGCCAAGCCAGGTCCTCACTGGACCGGAAACAAGCATCCTGGGACCAGTTTAGGGGTTTCACCCCTCATCAACCAGGCTAGCTTGAATCCAGTGGCATGGGAAGCACGGGACCCAGGTCTGGGCATACCCTTCCCACTTAGGGCGACAAAGCAAAAACAACAACAAGTGATGGACGGAATGCTGAACATTGTCAAACACTCACCCCAAGTCAAAGATCTGGGTTTAATCCATCGTTCTTTTGCTCACCATGCCACCCCAGTTTGGACCCAGCCACATGCAAATCAGTCTTGACCCTGTTCCTCATGGGAACTGTCCAGCCCGAACTGCCAAGCCAGGTCCGGGACCCATGTCTGGGCATACCCTTGCCACTTAGGGCGACAAAGCAAAAACAACAACAAGTGATGGACGGAATGCTGAACATTGTCAAACACTCACCCCCAGTCACAGATCTGGGTTTAATCCATCGTTCTTTTGCTCACCATGCCACCTCAGTTTGGACCCAGCCATATGCAAATCAGTCTTGATCCTGTTCCTCATGGGAACAGTCCAGCCCGAACTGCCAAGCCAGGTCCTCACTGGACCAGAAACAAGCATCCTGGGACCGGTTTCGGGGTTACAGACGTCATCAGCCAGGCTAGCTTGAATCCAGTGTTATGGGAAGCACGTGACCCACGTCTGGGCATACCCTTGCCACTTAGGGCGACAAAGCAAAAACAACAACAAGTGATGGACGGAATGCTGAACATTGTCAAACACTCACCCCCAGTCACAGATCTGCATTTAATCCATCGTTCTTTTGCTCACCATGCCACCCCAGTTTGGACCCAGCCATATGCAAATCAGTCTTGACCCTGTTCCTCATGGGAACAGTCCAGCCCGAACTGCCAAGCCAGGTTCTCACTGGACCGGAAACAAGCATCCTGGGACCAGTTTCGGGGTTTCACCCCTCATCAGCCAGGGTGGCTTGAATCCAGTGGCATGGGAAGCACGGGACCCACGTCTGGGCATACCCTTCCCACTTAGGGCGACAAAGCAAAAACAACAACAAGTGATGGACGGAATGCTGAACATTGTCAAACACTCACCCCCAGTCACAGATCTGGGTTTAATCCATCGTTCTTTTGCTCACCATGCCACCACAGTTTGGACCCAGCCATATGCAAATCAGTCTTGACCCTGTTCCTCATGGGAACAGTCCAGCCCGAACTGCCAAGCCAGGTCCTCACTGGACCGTCAACAAGCATCCTGGGACCGGTTTCGGGGTTTCACCCCTCATCAGCCAGGCTAGCTTGAATCCAGTGGCATGGGAAGCACGGGACCCACGTCTGGGCATACCCTTCCCACTTAGGGCGACAAAGCAAAAACAACAACAAGTGATGGACGGAATGCTGAACATTGTCAAACACTCACCCCCAGTCACAGATCTGGGTTTAATCCATAGTTCTTTTGCTCACCATGCCACCCCAGTTTGGACCCAGCCATATGCAAATCAGTCTTGACCCTGTTCCTCATGGGAACAGTCCAGCCCGAACTGCAAAGCCAGGTCCTCACTGGACCGGAAACAAGCAACCTGGGACCGGTTTCGGGGTTTCACCCCTCATCAGCCAGGCTAGCTTGAATCCAGAGCCATGGGAAGCACGGGACCCACGTCTGGGCATACCCTTCCCACTTAGGGCGACAAAGCAAAAACAACAAGTGATGGACGGAATGCTGAACATTGTCAAACACTCACCCCCAGTCACAGATCTGGGTTTAATCCATCGTTCTTTTGCTCACCATGCCACCCCAGGTTGGACCCAGCCACATGCAAATCAGTCTTGACCCTGTTCCTCATGGGAACAGTCCAGCCTGAACTGCCAAGCCAGATTCTCACTGGACCGGAAACAAGCATCCTGGGACCGGATTCGGGGTTTCACCCCTCATCAGCCAGGCAAGCTTGAATCCAGTGGCATGGGAAGCACGGGACCCACGTCTTGGCAGACCCTTCCCACTTAGAGCAACAAAGCAAAAAACAACAAGTGATGGACGGAATGCTGAACATTGTCAAACACTCACACCCAGTCACAGATATGGGTTTAATCCAGTTCTTTTGCTCACCATGCCACCCCAGTTTGGACCCAGCCATATGCAAATCAGTCTTGACCCTGTTCCTCATGGGAACAGTCCAGCCCGAACTGCCAAGCCAGGTCCTCACTGGAGCGGAAACAAGCATCCTGGGACCGGTTTCGGGGTTTCACCCCTCATCAGCCAGGGTAGCTTGAATCCAGTGGCATGGGAAGCACGGGACCCACGTCTGGGCATACCCTTCCCACTTAGGGCGACAAAGCAAAAACAACAACAAGTGATGGACGGAATGTTGAACATTGTCAAACACTCACCCCCAGTCTCAGATCTCGGTTTAATCCATCGTTCTTTTGCTCACCATGCCACCCCAGTTTGGACCCTGCCATATGCAAATCAGTTTTGACCCTGTTCCTCATGGGAACAGTCCAGCCCGAACTGCCAAGCCAGGTCCTCACTGGACCGGAAACAAGCATCCTGGGACCGGTTTCGGACCCACGTCTGGGCATACCCTTCCCACTTAGGGCGACAAAGCAAAAACAACAACAAGTGATGGACGGAATGCTGAACATTGTCAAACACTCACCCCCAGTCACAGATCTGGGTTTAATCCATCGTTCTTTTGCTCACCATGCCACCCCAGTTTGGACCCAGCCATATGCAAATCAGTCTTGACCCTGTTCCTCATGGGAACAGTCCAGCCCGAACTGCCAAGCCAGGTCCTCACTGGACCGTAAACAAGCATCCTGGGACCGGTTTCGGGGTTTCAGCCCTCATCAGCCAGGCTAGCTTGAATCCAGTGTCATGGGAAGCACGGGACCCACGTCTGGGCATACCCTTCCCACTTAGGGCGACAAAGCAAAAACAACAACAAGTGATGGACGGAATGCTGAACATTGTCAAACACTCACCCCCAGTCACAGATCTGCGTTTAATCCATAGTTCTTTTGCTCACCATGCCACCCCAGTTTGGACCCAGCCATATGCAAATCAGTCTTGACCCTGTTCCTCATGGGAACAGTCCAGCCCGAACTGCCAAGCCAGGTCCTCACTGGACCGGAAACAAGCAACCTGGGACCGGTTTCGGGGTTTCACCCCTCATCAGCCAGGCTAGCTTGAATCCAGTGGCATGGGAAGCACGGAACCCACGTCTGGGCATACCCTTCCCACTTTGGGCGACAAAGCAAAAACAACAACAAGTGATGAACGGAATGCTGAACATTGTCAAACACTCACTCCCAGTCACAGATCTGGGTTTAATCCATCGTTCTTTTGCTCACCATGCCACCCCAGTTTGGAGCCAGCCACATGCAAATCAGTCTTGACCCTGTTCCTCATGGGAACAGTCCAGCCTGAACTGCCAAGCCAGATCCTCACTGGACCGGAAACAAGCATCCTGGGACCGGTTTCGGGGTTTCACTCCTCATCAGCCAGGCTAGCTTGAATCCAGTGGCATGGGAAGCACGGGACCCACGTCTGGGCATACCCTTCCCACTTAGAGCAACAAAGCAAAAAACAACAAGTGATGGACGGAATGCTGAACATTGTCAAACACTCACACCCAGTCACAGATCTGGGTTTTATCCAGTTCTTTTGCTCACCATGCCACCCCAGTTTGGACCCAGCCATATGCAAATCAGTCTTGACCCTGTTCCTCATGGGAACAGTCCAGCCCGAACTGCCAAGCCAGGTCCTCACTGGAGCGGAAACAAGCATCCTGGGACCAGTTTCGGGGTTTCACCCCTTATCAGCCAGGGTAGATTGAATCCAGTGGCATGGGAAGCACGGGACCCACGTCTGGGCATACCCTTCCCACTTAGGGCGACAAAGCAAAAACAACAACAAGTGATGGACGGAATGCTGAACATTGTCAAACACTCACCCAAAATCACAGATCTGGGTTTAATCCATCGTTCTTTTGCTCACCATGCCACCCCAGTTTGGACCCAGCCATATGCAAATCAGTCTTGACCCTGTTCCTCATGGGAACAGTCCAGCCCGAACTGCCAAGCCAGGTCCTCACTGGACCGGAAACAAGCATCCTGGGACCGGTTTCGGGGTTTCACCCCTCATCAGCCAGGGTAGCTTGAATCCAGTGGCATGGGAAGCACGGGACCCACGTCTGGGCATACCCTTCCCACTTAGGGCGACAAAGCAAAAACAACAACAAGTGATAGACGGAATGCTGAACATTGTCAAACACTCACCCCCAGTCACAGATCTGGGTTTAATCCATCGTTCTTTTGCTTACCATGCCACATCAGTTTGGACCCAGCCATATTCAAATCAGTCTTGACCCTGTTCCTCATGGGAACAGTCCAGCCCGAACTGCCAAGCCAGGTACGGGACCCATGTCTGGGCATACCCTTGCCACTTAGGGCGACAAAGCAAAAACAACAACAAGTGATGGACGGAATGCTGAACATTGTCAAACACTCACCCCCAGTCACAGGTCTTGGTTTAATTCATCGCTCTTTTGCTCACCATGCCACCTCAGTTTGGACTCAGCCATATGCAAATCAGTCTTGACCCTGTTCCTCATGGGAACAGTCCAGCCCGAACTGCCAAGCTAGGTCCTCACTGGACCAGAAACAAGCATCCTGGGACCGGTTTCGGGGTTTCACCCCTCATCAGCCAGGCTAGCTTGAATCTAGTGGCATGGGAAGCACGGGACCCACGTCTGGGCATACCCTTCCCACTTAGGGTGACAAAGCAAAAACAACAACAAGTGATGGACGGAATGCTGAACATTGTCAAACACTCACCCCCAGTCACAGATCTGGGTTTAATCCATCGTTCTTTTGCCCACCATGCCACCCCAGTTTGGACCCAGCCACATGTAAATCAGTCTTGACCCTTTCCTCATGGGAACAGTCCAGCCTGAACTGCCAAGCCAGATCCTCACTGGACCAGAAACAAGCATCCTGGGACCGGTTTCGGGGTTTCACCCCTCATCAGCCAGGCTAGTTTGAATCCAGTGGCATGGGAAGCACGGGACCCACGTCTGGGCATACCCTTCCCACTTAGGGCGACAAAGCAAAGACAACAACAAGTGATGGACGGAATACTGAACATTGTCAAACACTCACCCCCAGTCACAGATCTGGGTTTAATCCATCGTTCTTTTGCTCACCATGCCACCCCAGTTTGGACCCAGACATATGCAAATCAGTCTTGACCCTGTTCCTCATGGGAACAGTCCAGCCCGAACTGCCAAGCCAGGTCCTCACTGGACCGGAAACAAGCATCCTGGGACCGGTTTCAGAGTTTCACCCCTCATCAGCCATGCTAGCTTGAATCCAGTGGCATGGGAAGCACGGGACCCACGTCTGGGCATACCCTTGCCACTTAGGGCGACAAAGCAAAAACAACAACAAGTGATGGACGGAATGCTGAACATTGTCAAACACTCACCCCCAGTCACAGATCTGGGTTTAATCCATTGTTCTTTTGCTCACCATGCCACCCCAGTTTGGACCTAGCCATACGCAAATCAGTCTTCACCCTGTTACTCATGGGAACAGTCCAGCCCGAACTGCCAAGCCAGGTCCTCACTGGACCGGAAACAAGCATCCTGGGACCGGTTTTGGGGTTTCACCCCTCATCAGCCCGGGTAGCTTGAATCCAGTGGCATGGGAAGCACAGGACCCACATCTGGGCATACCCTTCCCACTTAGGGCGACAAAGCAAAAACAACAACAAGTGATGGACGGAATGCTGAACGTTGTCAAACACTTACCCCCAGTCACAGATCTGGGTTTAATCCATCGTTCTTTTGCTCACCATGCCACCCCAGTTTGGACCCAGCCATATACAAATCAGTCTTGACCCTGTTCCTCATGGGAACAGTCCAGCCCGAAATGCCAAGCCAGGTCCTCACTGGACCGGAAACAAGCAACCTGGGACCGGTTTCGGTGTTTCACCCCTCATCAGCCAGGCTAGCTTGAATCCAGTGGCATAGGAAGCACGGGACCGACGTCTGGGCATACCCTTCCCACTTAGGGCGACAATGCAAAAACAACAACAAGTGATGGACGGAATGCTGAACATTGTCAAACACTCACCCCCAGTCACAGATCTGGGTTTAATCCATCGTTCTTTTGCACACCATGCCTCCCCAGTTTGAGCCCAGCCATATGCAAATCAGTCTTGACCCTGTTCCTCATGGGAACAGTCCAGCCCGAACTGCCAAGCCAGGTCCTCACTGGACCGGAAACAAGCATTCTGGGACCGGTTTCGGGGTTTCACCCCTCATCAGCCAGGGTAGCTTGAATCCAGTGGCATGGGAAGCACGGGACCCACGTCTGGGGATACCCTTCCCACTTAGGGCGACAAAGCAAAAACAACAACAAGTGATGGACGGAATGCTGAACATTGTCAAACACTCACCCCCAGTCACAGATCTGGGTTTAATCCATCGTTCTTTTGCTCACCATGCCACCCCAGTTTGGACCCAGCCATATGCAAATCAGTCTTGACCCTGTTCCTCATGGGAACAGTCCAGCCCGAACTGCCAAGCCAGGTCCTCAACAGACCGAAAACAAGCATCCTGGGACCGGTTTCGGGGTTTCACCCCTCATCAGCCAAGCTAGCTTGAATCCAGTGGCATGGGAAGCACGGGACCCACGTCTGGGCATACCCTTCCCACTTAGGGCGACAAAGCAAAAACAACAACAAGTGATGGACGGAATGCTGAACATTGTCAAACACTCACCCCCAATCATAGATCTGGGTTTAATCCATCGTTCTTTTGCTCACCATGCCACCCCAGTTTAGACCCAGCCATATGTAAATCAGTCTTGACCCTTTTCCGCATGGGAACAGTCCAGCCCGAACTGCCAAGCCAGGTCCGGGACCCATGTCTGGGCATACCCTTGCCACTTAGGGCGACAAAGCAAAAACAACAACAAGTGATGGACGGAATGCTGAACATTGTCAAACACTCACCCCCAGTCACAGATCTGCATTAATCCATCGTTCTTTTGCTCACCATGCCACCCCAGTTTGGACCCAGCCATATGCAAATCAGTCTTGACTCTGTTCCTCATGGGAACAGTCCAGCCCGAACTGCCAAGCCAGGTCCTCACTGGACTGGAAACAAGCATCCTGGGACCGGTTTCGGGGTTTCACCCCTCATCAGCCAGGCTAGCTTGAATCCAGTGGCATGGGAAGCACGGGACCCACGTCTGGGCATACCCTTCCCACTTAGGGCGACAAAGCAAAAACAACAACAAGTGATGGATGGAATGCTGAACATTGTCAATCACTCACCCCCAGTCACAGATCTGGGTTTAACCCATCGTTCTTTTGCTCACCATGCCACCCCAGTTTGGACCCAGCCATATGCAAATCAGTCTTGACCCTGTTCCTCATGGGAACAGTCCAGCCCGAACTGCCAAGCCAGGTCCTCACTGGACCGGAAACAAGCATCCTGGGACCGGTTTCGGGGTTTCAGCCCTCATCAGCCAGGCTAGCTTGAATCCAGTGGCATGGGAAGCACGGGACCCACGTCTGGGCATACCCTTCCCACTTAGGGCGACAAAGCAAAAACCACAACAAGTGATGGTCGGAATGCTGAACATTGTCAAACACTCACCCCAAGTCACAGATCTGGGTTTAATCCATCGTTCTTTTGCTCACCATGCCACCCCAGTTTGAACCCAGCCATATGCAAATCAGTCTTGACCCTGTTCCTCATGGGAACAGTCCAGCCCGAACTACCAAGCCAGGTCCTCACTGGACCGGAAACAAGCATCCTGGGACCGGTTTCGGGGTTTCACCCCTCATCAGCCAGGGTAGCTTGAATCCAGTGGCATGGGAAGCACGGGACCCAGGTCTGGGCATACCCTTGCCACTTAGGGCGACAAAGCAAAAACAACAACAAGTGATGGACGGAATGCTGAACATTGTCAAACACTCACCCCCAGTCACAGATCTGGGTTTAATCCATCGTTGTTTTGCTCACCATGCCACCCCAGTTTGGACCCAACCATATGCAAATCAGTCTTGACCCTGTTCCTCATGGGAACAGTCCAGCCCGAACTGCCAAGCCAGGTCCTCACTGGACCAGAAACAAGCATCCTGGGACCGGTTTCGGGGTTTCACCCCTCATCAGCCAGGCTAGCTTGAATCCAGTGGCATGGGAAGCACGGGACCCACGTCTGGGCATACCCTTCCCGCTTAGGGCGACAAAGCAAAAACAACAACAAGTGATGGACGGAATGCTGAACATTGTCAAACACTCACCCCCAGTCACAGATCTGGGTTTAATCCATAGTTCTTTTGCTCACCATGCCACCCCAGTTTGGACCCAGCCATATGCAAATCAGTCTTGACCCTGTTCCTCATGGGAACAGTCCAGCCCGAACTGCCAAGCCAGGTCCTCACTGGACCGGAAACAAGCAGCCCGGGACCGGTTTCGGGGTTTCACCCCTCATCAGCCAGGCTAGTTGAATCCAGTGGCATGGGAAGCACGGGACCCACGTCTGGGCATACCCTTCCCACTTAGGGCGACAAAGCAAAAACAACAACAAGTGATGAACGGAATGCTGAACATTGTCAAACACTCACCCCCAGTCACAGATCTGGGTTTAATCCATCGTTCTTTTGCTCACTATGCCACCCCAGTTTGGGCCCAGCCACATGGAAATCAGTCTTGACCCTGTTCCTCATGGGAAAAGTCCAGCCTGAACTGCCAAGCCAGATCCTCAATGGACCGGAAACAAGCATCCTGGGACCGGTTTCGGGGTTTCACCCCTCATCAGCCAGGCTAAATTGAATCCAGTGGCATGGGAAGCACGGGACCCACGTCTGGGCATACCCTTCCCACTTAGAGCAACAAAGCAAAAAACAACAACAAGTGATGGACGGAATGCTGAACATTGTCAAACACTCACCCCCAGTCACAGATCTGGGTTTAATCCAGTTCTTTTGCTCACCGTGCCACCATAGTTTGGACCCAGCCATATGCAAATCAGTCTTGACCCTGTTCCTCATGGGAACAGTCCAGCCCGAACTGCCAAGCCAGGTCCTCACTGGAGCGGAAACAAGCATCCTGGGACCGGTTTCGGGGTTTCACCCCTCATCAGCCAGGGTAGCTTGAATCCAGTGGCATGGGAAGCACGGGACCCACGTCTGGGCATACCCTTGCCACTTAGGGCGACAAAGCAAAAACAACAACAAGTGATGGACGGAATGCTGAACATTGTCAAACACTCACCCCCAGTCACAGATCTGGGTTTAATCCATCTTTGTTTTGCTCACCATGCCACCCCAGTTTGGACCCAGCCATATGCTAATCAGTCTTGACCCTGTTCCTCATGGGAACAGTCCAGCCCGAACTGCCAAGCCAGGTCCTCACTGGACCAGAAACAAGCATCCTGGGACCGGTTTCGGGGTTTCACCCCTCATCAGCCAGGCTAGCTTGAATCCAGTGGCATGGGAAGCACGGGACCCACGTCTGGGCATACCCTTCCCGCTTAGGGCGACAAAGCAAAAACAACAACAAGTGATGGACGGAATGCTGAACATTGTCAAACACTCACCCCCAGTCACAGATCTGGGTTTAATCCATAGTTCTTTTGCTCACCATGCCACCCCAGTTTGGACCCAGCCATATGCAAATCAGTCTTGACCCTGTTCCTCATGGGAACAGTCCAGCCCGAACTGCCAAGCCAGGTCCTCACTGGACCGGAAACAAGCAGCCCGGGACCGGTTTCGGGGTTTCACCCCTCATCAGCCAGGCTAGTTGAATCCAGTGGCATGGAAAGCACGGGACCCACGTCTGGGCATACCCTTCCCACTTAGGGCGACAAAGCAAAAACAACAACAAGTGATGAACGGAATGCTGAACATTGTCAATCACTCACCCCCAGTCACAGATCTGGGTTTAATCCATCGTTCTTTTGCTCACCATGCCACCCCAGTTTGGGCCCAGCCACATGTAAATCAGTCTTGACCCTGTTCCTCATGGGAAAAGTCCAGCCTGAACTGCCAAGCCAGATCCTCACTGGACCGGAAACAAGCATCCTGGGACCGGTTTCGGGGTTTCACCCCTCATCAGCCAGGCTAACTTGAATCCAGTGGCATGGGAAGCACGGGACCCACGTCTGGGCATACCCTTCCCACTTAGAGCAACAAAGCAAAAAACAACAACAAGTGATGGACGGAATGCTGAACATTGTCAAACACTCACCCCCAGTCACAGATCTGGGTTTAATCCAGTTCTTTTGCTCACCGTGCCACCATAGTTTGGACCCAGCCATATGCAAATCAGTCTTGACCCTGTTCCTCATGGGAACAGTCCAGCCCGAACTGCCAAGCCAGGTCCTCACTGGAGCGGAAACAAGCATCCTGGGACCGGTTTCGGGGTTTCACCCCTCATCAGCCAGGGTAGCTTGAATCCAGCGGCATGGGAAGCACGAGACCCACGTCTGGGCATACCCTTCCCACTTAGGGCGACAAAGCAAAAACAACAACCAGTGACGGACGGAATGCTGAACATTGTCAAACACTCACCCCCAGTCACAGATCTGGGTTTAATCCATCGTTCTTTTGCTCACCATGCCACCCCAGTTTGAACCCAGCCATATGCAAATCAGTCTTGACCCTGTTCCTCATGGGAACAGTCCAGCCCGAACTGCCAAGCCAGGTCCTCACTGGACCGGAAACAAGCATCCTGGGACCAGTTTCGGGGTTTCACCCCTCATCAGCCAGGGAAGCTTGAATCCAGTGGCATGGGAAGCACGGGACCCACGTCTGGGCATACCCTTCCCACTTAGGGCGACAAAGCAAAAACAACAACAAGTGATGGACGGAATGCTGAACATTGTCAAACACTCACCCCCAGTCACAGATCTGGGTTTAATCCATCGTTCCTTTGCTCACCATGCCACCCCAGTTTGGACCCAGCCATATGCAAATCAGTCTTGACCCTGTTCCTCATGGGAACAGTCCAGCCCGAACTGCCAAGCCAGGTCCTCACTGGAGCGGAAACAAGCATCCTGGGACCAGTTTCGGGGTTTCACCCCTTATCAGCCAGGGTAGATTGAATCCAGTGGCATGGGAAGCACGGGACCCACGTCTGGGCATACCCTTCCCACTTAGGGCGACAAAGCAAAAACAACAACAAGTGATGGACGGAATGCTGAACATTGTCAAACACTCACCCAAAATCACAGATCTGGGTTTAATCCATCGTTCTTTTGCTCACCATGCCACCCCAGTTTGGACCCAGCCATATGCAAATCAGTCTTGACCCTGTTCCTCATGGGAACAGTCCAGCCCGAACTGCCAAGCCAGGTCCTCACTGGACCGGAAACAAGCATCCTGGGACCGGTTTCGGGGTTTCACCCCTCATCAGCCAGGGTAGCTTGAATCCAGTGGCATGGGAAGCACGGGACCCACGTCTGGGCATACCCTTCCCACTTAGGGCGACAAAGCAAAAACAACAACAAGTGATAGACGGAATGCTGAACATTGTCAAACACTCACCCCCAGTCACAGATCTGGGTTTAATCCATCGTTCTTTTGCTTACCATGCCACATCAGTTTGGACCCAGCCATATTCAAATCAGTCTTGACCCTGTTCCTCATGGGAACAGTCCAGCCCGAACTGCCAAGCCAGGTACGGGACCCATGTCTGGGCATACCCTTGCCACTTAGGGCGACAAAGCAAAAACAACAACAAGTGATGGACGGAATGCTGAACATTGTCAAACACTCACCCCCAGTCACAGGTCTTGGTTTAATTCATCGCTCTTTTGCTCACCATGCCACCTCAGTTTGGACTCAGCCATATGCAAATCAGTCTTGACCCTGTTCCTCATGGGAACAGTCCAGCCCGAACTGCCAAGCTAGGTCCTCACTGGACCAGAAACAAGCATCCTGGGACCGGTTTCGGGGTTTCACCCCTCATCAGCCAGGCTAGCTTGAATCTAGTGGCATGGGAAGCACGGGACCCACGTCTGGGCATACCCTTCCCACTTAGGGCGACAAAGCAAAAACAACAACAAGTGATGGACGGAATGCTGAACATTGTCAAACACTCACCCCCAGTCACAGATCTGGGTTTAATCCATCGTTCTTTTGCCCACCATGCCACCCCAGTTTGGACCCAGCCACATGTAAATCAGTCTTGACCCTTTCCTCATGGGAACAGTCCAGCCTGAACTGCCAAGCCAGATCCTCACTGGACCAGAAACAAGCATCCTGGGACCGGTTTCGGGGTTTCACCCCTCATCAGCCAGGCTAGTTTGAATCCAGTGGCATGGGAAGCACTGGACCCACGTCTGGGCATACCCTTCCCACTTAGGGCGACAAAGCAAAGACAACAACAAGTGATGGACGGAATACTGAACATTGTCAAACACTCACCCCCAGTCACAGATCTGGGTTTAATCCATCGTTCTTTTGCTCACCATGCCACCCCAGTTTGGACCCAGACATATGCAAATCAGTCTTGACCCTGTTCCTCATGGGAACAGTCCAGCCCGAACTGCCAAGCCAGGTCCTCACTGGAACGGAAACAAGCATCCTGGGACCGGTTTCAGAGTTTCACCCCTCATCAGCCATGCTAGCTTGAATCCAGTGGCATGGGAAGCACGGGACCCACGTCTGGGCATACCCTTGCCACTTAGGGCGACAAAGCAAAAACAACAACAAGTGATGGACGGAATGCTGAACATTGTCAAACACTCACCCCCAGTCACAGATCTGGGTTTAATCCATTGTTCTTTTGCTCACCATGCCACCCCAGTTTGGACCTAGCCATACGCAAATCAGTCTTCACCCTGTTACTCATGGGAACAGTCCAGCCCGAACTGCCAAGCCAGGTCCTCACTGGACCGGAAACAAGCATCCTGGGACCGGTTTTGGGGTTTCACCCCTCATCAGCCCGGGTAGCTTGAATCCAGTGGCATGGGAAGCACAGGACCCACATCTGGGCATACCCTTCCCACTTAGGGCGACAAAGCAAAAACAACAACAAGTGATGGACGGAATGCTGAACGTTGTCAAACACTTACCCCCAGTCACAGATCTGGGTTTAATCCATCGTTCTTTTGCTCACCATGCCACCCCAGTTTGGACCCAGCCATATACAAATCAGTCTTGACCCTGTTCCTCATGGGAACAGTCCAGCCCGAAATGCCAAGCCAGGTCCTCACTGGACCGGAAACAAGCAACCTGGGACCGGTTTCGGTGTTTCACCCCTCATCAGCCAGGCTAGCTTGAATCCAGTGGCATAGGAAGCACGGGACCGACGTCTGGGCATACCCTTCCCACTTAGGGCGACAATGCAAAAACAACAACAAGTGATGGACGGAATGCTGAACATTGTCAAACACTCACCCCCAGTCACAGATCTGGGTTTAATCCATCGTTCTTTTGCACACCATGCCTCCCCAGTTTGAACCCAGCCATATGCAAATCAGTCTTGACCCTGTTCCTCATGGGAACAGTCCAGCCCGAACTGCCAAGCCAGGTCCTCACTGGACCGGAAACAAGCATTCTGGGACCGGTTTCGGGGTTTCACCCCTCATCAGCCAGGGTAGCTTGAATCCAGTGGCATGGGAAGCACGGGACCCACGTCTGGGGATACCCTTCCCACTTAGGGCGACAAAGCAAAAACAACAACAAGTGATGGACGGAATGCTGAACATTGTCAAACACTCACCCCCAGTCACAGATCTGGGTTTAATCCATCGTTCTTTTGCTCACCATGCCACCCCAGTTTGGACCCAGCCATATGCAAATCAGTCTTGACCCTGTTCCTCATGGGAACAGTCCAGCCCGAACTGCCAAGCCAGGTCCTCAACGGACCGAAAACAAGCATCCTGGGACCGGTTTCCGGGTTTCACCCCTCATCAGCCAGGCTAGCTTGAATCCAGTGGAATGGGAAGCACGGGACCCACGTCTGGGCATACCCTTCCCACTTAGGGCGACAAAGCAAAAACAACAACAAGTGATGGACGGAATGCTGAACATTGTCAAACACTCACCCCCAATCATAGATCTGGGTTTAATCCATCGTTCTTTTGCTCACCATGCCACCCCAGTTTAGACCCAGCCATATGTAAATCAGTCTTGACCCTTTTCCGCATGGGAACAGTCCAGCCCGAACTGCCAAGCCAGGTCCGGGACCCATGTCTGGGCATACCCTTGCCACTTAGGGCGACAAAGCAAAAACAACAACAAGTGATGGACGGAATGCTGAACATTGTCAAACACTCACCCCCAGTCACAGATCTGCATTAATCCATCGTTCTTTTGCTCACCATGCCACCCCAGTTTGGACCCAGCCATATGCAAATCAGTCTTGACTCTGTTCCTCATGGGAACAGTCCAGCCCGAACTGCCAAGCCAGGTCCTCACTGGACTGGAAACAAGCATCCTGGGACCGGTTTCGGGGTTTCACCCCTCATCAGCCAGGCTAGCTTGAATCCAGTGGCATGGGAAGCACGGGACCCACGTCTGGGCATACCCTTCCCACTTAGGGCGACAAAGCAAAAACAACAACAAGTGATGGATGGAATGCTGAACATTGTCAATCACTCACCCCCAGTCACAGATCTGGGTTTAACCCATCGTTCTTTTGCTCACCATGCCACCCCAGTTTGGACCCAGCCATATGCAAATCAGTCTTGACCCTGTTCCTCATGGGAACAGTCCAGCCCGAACTGCCAAGCCAGGTCCTCACTGGACCGGAAACAAGCATCCTGGGACCGGTTTCGGGGTTTCAGCCCTCATCAGCCAGGCTAGCTTGAATCCAGTGGCATGGGAAGCACGGGACCCACGTCTGGGCATACCCTTCCCACTTAGGGCGACAAAGCAAAAACCACAACAAGTGATGGTCGGAATGCTGAACATTGTCAAACACTCACCCCAAGTCACAGATCTGGGTTTAATCCATCGTTCTTTTGCTCACCATGCCACCCCAGTTTGAACCCAGCCATATGCAAATCAGTTTTGACCCTGTTCCTCATGGGAACAGTCCAGCCCGAACTACCAAGCCAGGTCCTCACTGGACCGGAAACAAGCATCCTGGGACCGGTTTCGGGGTTTCACCCCTCATCAGCCAGGGTAGCTTGAATCCAGTGGCATGGGAAGCACGGGACCCACGTCTGGGCATACCCTTGCCACTTAGGGCGACAAAGCAAAAACAACAACAAGTGATGGACGGAATGCTGAACATTGTCAAACACTCACCCCCAGTCACAGATCTGGGTTTAATCCATCGTTGTTTTGCTCACCATGCCACCCCAGTTTGGACCCAACCATATGCAAATCAGTCTTGACCCTGTTCCTCATGGGAACAGTCCAGCCCGAACTGCCAAGCCAGGTCCTCACTGGACCAGAAACAAGCATCCTGGGACCGGTTTCGGGGTTTCACCCCTCATCAGCCAGGCTAGCTTGAATCCAGTGGCATGGGAAGCACGGGACCCACGTCTGGGCATACCCTTCCCGCTTAGGGCGACAAAGCAAAAACAACAACAAGTGATGGACGGAATGCTGAACATTGTCAAACACTCACCCCCAGTCACAGATCTGGGTTTAATCCATAGTTCTTTTGCTCACCATGCCACCCCAGTTTGGACCCAGCCATATGCAAATCAGTCTTGACCCTGTTCCTCATGGGAACAGTCCAGCCCGAACTGCCAAGCCAGGTCCTCACTGGACCGGAAACAAGCAGCCCGGGACCGGTTTCGGGGTTTCACCCCTCATCAGCCAGGCTAGTTGAATCCAGTGGCATGGGAAGCACGGGACCCACGTCTGGGCATACCCTTCCCACTTAGGGCGACAAAGCAAAAACAACAACAAGTGATGAACGGAATGCTGAACATTGTCAAACACTCACCCCCAGTCACAGATCTGGGTTTAATCCATCGTTCTTTTGCTCACTATGCCACCCCAGTTTGGGCCCAGCCACATGGAAATCAGTCTTGACCCTGTTCCTCATGGGAAAAGTCCAGCCTGAACTGCCAAGCCAGATCCTCAATGGACCAGAAACAAGCATCCTGGGACCGGTTTCGGGGTTTCACCCCTCATCAGCCAGGCTAAATTGAATCCAGTGGCATGGGAAGCACGGGACCCACGTCTGGGCATACCCTTCCCACTTAGAGCAACAAAGCAAAAAACAACAACAAGTGATGGACGGAATGCTGAACATTGTCAAACACTCACCCCCAGTCACAGATCTGGGTTTAATCCAGTTCTTTTGCTCACCGTGCCACCATAGTTTGGACCCAGCCATATGCAAATCAGTCTTGACCCTGTTCCTCATGGGAACAGTCCAGCCCGAACTGCCAAGCCAGGTCCTCACTGGAGCGGAAACAAGCATCCTGGGACCGGTTTCGGGGTTTCACCCCTCATCAGCCAGGGTAGCTTGAATCCAGTGGCATGGGAAGCACGGGACCCACGTCTGGGCATACCCTTGCCACTTAGGGCGACAAAGCAAAAACAACAACAAGTGATGGACGGAATGCTGAACATTGTCAAACACTCACCCCCAGTCACAGATCTGGATTTAATCCAGTTCTTTTGTTCACCGTGCCACCATAGTTTGGACCCAGCCATATGCAAATCAGTCTTGACCCTGTTCCTCATGGGAACAGTCCAGCCCGAACTGCCAAGCCAGGTCCTCACTGGACCGGAAACAAGCATCCTGGGACCGGTTTCGGGGTTTCACCCCTCATCAGCCAGGGTAGCTTGAATCCAGTGGCATGGGAAGCACGGGACCCACGTCTGGGCATACCCTTGCCACTTAGGGCGACAAAGCAAAAACAACAACAAGTGATGGACGGAATGCTGAACATTGTCAAACACTCACCCCCAGTCACAGATCTGGGTTTAATCCATCGTTGTTTTGCTCACCATGCCACCCCAGTTTGGACCCAGCCATATGCTAATCAGTCTTGACCCTGTTCCTCATGGGAACAGTCCAGCCCGAACTGCCAAGCCAGGTCCTCACTGGACCAGAAACAAGCATCCTGGGACCGGTTTCGGGGTTTCACCCCTCATCAGCCAGGCTAGCTTGAATCCAGTGGCATGGGAAGCACGGGACCCACGTCTGGGCATACCCTTCCCGCTTAGGGCGACAAAGCAAAAACAACAACAAGTGATGGACGGAATGCTGAACATTGTCAAACACTCACCCCCAGTCACAGATCTGGGTTTAATCCATAGTTCTTTTGCTCACCATGCCACCCCAGTTTGGACCCAGCCATATGCAAATCAGTCTTGACCCTGTTCCTCATGGGAACAGTCCAGCCCGAACTGCCAAGCCAGGTCCTCACTGGACCGGAAACAAGCAGCCCGGGACCGGTTTCGGGGTTTCACCCCTCATCAGCCAGGCTAGTTGAATCCAGTGGCATGGAAAGCACGGGACCCACGTCTGGGCATACCCTTCCCACTTAGGGCGACAAAGCAAAAACAACAACAAGTGATGAACGGAATGCTGAACATTGTCAAACACTCACCCCCAGTCACAGATCTGGGTTTAATCCATCGTTCTTTTGCTCACCATGCCACCCCAGTTTGGGCCCAGCCACATGTAAATCAGTCTTGACCCTGTTCCTCATGGGAAAAGTCCAGCCTGAACTGCCAAGCCAGATCCTCACTGGACCGGAAACAAGCATCCTGGGACCGGTGGAAGCACGGGACCCACGTCTGGGCATACCCTTCCCACTTAGAGCAACAAAGCAAAAAACAACAACAAGTGATGGACGGAATGCTGAACATTGTCAAACACTCACCCCCAGTCACAGATCTGGGTTTAATCCAGTTCTTTTGCTCACCGTGCCACCATAGTTTGGACCCAGCCATATGCAAATCAGTCTTGACCCTGTTCCTCATGGGAACAGTCCAGCCCGAACTGCCAAGCCAGGTCCTCACTGGAGCGGAAACAAGCATCCTGGGACCAGTTTCGGGGTTTCACCCCTCATCAGCCAGGGTAGCTTGAATCCAGCGGCATGGGAAGCACGAGACCCACGTCTGGGCATACCCTTCCCACTTAGGGCGACAAAGCAAAAACAACAACCAGTGACGGACGGAATGCTGAACATTGTCAAACACTCACCCCCAGTCACAGATCTGGGTTTAATCCATCGTTCTTTTGCTCACCATGCCACCCCAGTTTGAACCCAGCCATATGCAAATCAGTCTTGACCCTGTTCCTCATGGGAACAGTCCAGCCCGAACTGCCAAGCCAGGTCCTCACTGGACCGGAAACAAGCATCCTGGGACCAGTTTCGGGGTTTCACCCCTCATCAGCCAGGGAAGCTTGAATCCAGTGGCATGGGAAGCACGGGACCCACGTCTGGGCATACCCTTCCCACTTAGGGCGACAAAGCAAAAACAACAACAAGTGATGGACGGAATGCTGAACATTGTCAAACACTCACCCCCAGTCACAGATCTGGGTTTAATCCATCGTTCCTTTGCTCACCATGCCACCCCAGTTTGGACCCAGCCATATGCAAATCAGTCTTGACCCTGTTCCTCATGGGAACAGTCCAGCCCGAACTGCCAAGCCAGGTCCTCAACGGACTGGAAACAAGCATCCTGGGACCGGTTTCGGGGTTTCACCCCTCATCAGCCAGGCTAGCTTGAATCCAGTGGCATGGGAAGCACGGGACCCACGTCTGGGCATACCCTTCCCACTTAGGGCGACAAAGCAAAAACAACAACAAGTGATGGACTGAATGCTGAACATTGTCAAACACTCACCCCCAATCATAGATCTGTGTTTAATCCATCGTTCTTTCGCTCACCATGCCACCCCAGTTTGGACCCAGCCATATGCAAATCAGTATTGACCCTTTTCCTCATTGGAACAGTCCAGCCCGAACTGCCAAGCCAGGTCCTCACTGGACCGGAAACAAGCAACCTGGGACCGGTTTCGGGGTTTCACCCCTCATCAGCCAGGCTTGCTTGAATCCATTGGCCTGTGAAGCACGGGACCCACGTCTGGGCATACCCTTCCCACTTTGGCCGACAAAGCAAAAACAACAACAAGTGATGGACGGAATGCTGAACATTGTCAAACACTCACTCCCAGTCACAGATCTGGGTTTAATCCATCATTCTTTTGCTCACCATGCCACCCCAGTTTGGACCCAGCCACATGCAAATCAGTCTTGACCCTGTTCCTCATGGGAACAGTCCAGCCTGAACTGCCAAGCCAGATCCTCACTGGACCGGAAACAAGCATCCTGGGACCGGTTTCGGGGTTTCACTCCTCATCAGCCAGGCTAGCTTGAATCCAGTGGCATGGGAATCACGGGACCCACGTCTGGGCATACCCTTCCCACTTAGAGCAACAAAGCAAAAAACAACAAGTGATGGACGGAATGCTGAACATTGTCAAACACTCACACCCAGTCACAGATCTGGGTTTTATCCAGTTCTTTTGCTCACCATGCCACCCCAGTTTGGACCCAGCCATATGCAAATCAGTCTTGACCCTGTTCCTCATGGGAACAGTCCAGCCCGAACTGCCAAGCCAGGTCCTCAATGGAGCGGAAACAAGCATCCTGGGACCAGTTTCGGGGTTTCACCCCTTATCAGCCAGGGTAGATTGAATCCAGTGGTATGGGAAGCACGGGACCCACGTCTGGGCATACCCTTCCCACTTAGGGCGACAAAGCAAAAACAACAACAAGTGATGGACGGAATGCTGAACATTGTCAAACACTCACCCAAAGTCACAGATCTGGGTTTAATCCATCGTTCTTTTGCTCACCATGCCACCCCAGTTTGGACCCAGCCATATGCAAATCAGTCTTGACCCTGTTCGTCATGGGAACAGTCCAGCCCGAACTGCCAAGCCAGGTCCTCACTGGACTGGAAACAAGCATCCTGGGACCGGTTTTGGGGTTTCACCCCTCATCAGCCAGGGTAGCTTGAATCCAGTGGCATGGGAAGCACGGGACCCACGTCTGGGCATACCCTTCCCACTTAGGGCGACAAAGCAAAAACAACAACAAGTGATGGACGGAATGCTGAACATTGTCAAACACTCACCCCCAGTCACAGATCTGGGTTTAATCCATCGTTCTTTTGCTTACCATGCCACACCAGTTTGGACCCAGCCATATGCAAATCAGTCTTGACCCTATTCCTCATGGGAACAGTCCAGCCCGAACTGCCAAGCCAGGTCCTCACTGGACCAGAAACAAGCATCCTGGGACCGGTTTCGGGGTTTCACCCTTCATCAGCCAGGGTAGCTTGAATCCAGTGGCATGGGAGGCACGGGACCCACGTCTGGGCATACCCTTCCCACTTAGGGCGACAAAGCAAAAACAACAACAAGTGATGGACGGAATGCTGAACATTGTCAAACACTCACCCCCAGTCACAGATGTGGGTTTAATCCATCGTTCTTTTGCTCACCATGCCACCCCAGTTTGGACCCAGCCATATGCAAATCAGTCTTGACCCTGTTCCACATGGGAACAGTCCAGCCCGAACTGCCAAGCCAGGTCCTCACTGGACCAGAAACAAGCATCCTGGGACCGGTTTCGGGGTTTCACCCCTCATCAGCCAGGCTAGCTTGAATCTAGTGGCATGGGAAGCACGGGACCCACGTCTGGGCATACCCTTCCCACTTAGGGCGACAAAGCAAAAACAACAACAAGTGATGGACGGAATGCTGAACATTGTCAAACACTCACCCCCAGTCACAGATCTGGGTTTAATCCATTGTTCTTTTGCTCACCATGCCACCCCAGTTTGGACCTAGCCATATGCAAATCAGTCTTCACCCTGTTCCTCATGGGAACAGTCCAGCCTGAACTGCCAAGCCAGGTCCTCACTGGACCAGAAACAAGCATCCTGGGACCGGTTTCGGGGTTCACCCCTCATCAGCCAGGCTAGTTTGAATCCAGTGGCATGGGAAGCACGGGACCCACGTCTGGGCATACCCTTCCCACTTAGGGCAACAAAGCAAAAACAACAACAAGTGATGGACGGAATGCTGAACGTTGTCAAACACTCACCCCCAGTCACAGATCTGGGTTTAATCCATCGTTCTTTTGCACACCATGCCACCCCAGTTTGGACCCAGACATATGCAAATCAGTCTTGACCCTGTTCCTCATGGGAACAGTCCAGCCCGAACTGCCAAGCCAGGTCCTCACTGGACCAGAAACAAGCATCCTGGGACCGGTTTCGGGGTTTCACCCCTCATCAGCCATGCTAGCTTGAATCCAGTGGCATGGGAAGCACGGGACCCACGTATGGGCATACCCTTGCCACTTAGGGCGACAAAGCAAAAACAACAACAAGTGATGGACGGAATGCTGAACATTGTCAAACACTCACCCCCAGTCACAGATCTGGGTTTAATCCATAGTTCTTTTGCTCACCATGCCACCCCAGTTTGGACCCAGCCATATGCAAATCAGTCTTGACCCTGTTCCTCATGGGAACAGTCCAGCCCGAACTGCCAAGCCAGGTCCTCACTGGACCGGAAACAAGCAACCTGGGACCGGTTTCGGGGTTTCACCCCTCATCAGCCAGGCTAGTTGAATCCAGAGGCATGGGAAGCACGGGACCCACGTCTGGGCATACCCTTCCCACTTAGGGCGACAAAGCAAAAACAACAACAAGTGATGGACGGAATGCTGAACATTGTCAAACACTCACCCCCAGTCACAGATCTGGGTTTAATCCATCGTTCTTTTGCTCACCATGCCACCCCAGTTTAGGCCCAGCCACATGTAAATCAGTCTTGACCCTGTTCCTCATGGGAAAAGTCCAGCCTGAACTGCCAAGCCAGATCCTCACTGGACCGGAAACAAGCATCCTGGGACCGGTTTCGGGGTTTCACCCCTCATCAGCCAGGCTAACTTGAATCCAGTGGCATGGGAAGCACGGGACCCACGTCTGGGCATACCCTTCCCACTTAGAGCAACAAAGCAAAAAACAACAACAAGTGATGGACGGAATGCTGAACATTGTCAAACACTCACCCCCAGTCACAGATCTGGGTTTAATCCAGTTCTTTTGCTCACCGTGCCACCATAGTTTGGACCCAGCCATATGCAAATCAGTCTTGACCCTGTTCTTCATGGGAACAGTCCAGCCCGAACTGCCAAGCCAGGTCCTCACTGGAGCGGAAACAAGCATCCTGGGACCGGTTTCGGGGTTTCACCCCTCATCAGCCAGGGTAGCTTGAATCCAGTGGCATGGGAAGCACGAGACCCACGTCTGGGCATACCCTTCCCACTTAGGGCGACAAAGCAAAAACAACAACCAGTGACGGACGGAATGCTGAACATTGTCAAACACTCACCCCCAGTCACAGATCTGGGTTTAATCCATCGTTCTTTTGCTCACCATGCCACCCCAGTTTGGGAAACAAGCAACCTGGGACCAGTTTTGGGGTTTCACCCCTCATCAGCCAGGCTAGTTGAATCCAGTGGCATGGGAAGCACGGGGCCCACGTCTGGGCATACCCTTCCCACTTAGGGCGACAAAGCAAAAACAACAACAAGTGATGGACGGAATGCTGAACATTGTCAAACACTCACCCCCAGTCACAGATCTGGGTTTAATCCATCGTTCTTTTGCTCACCATGCCACCCCAGTTTGGACCCAGCCACATGTAAATCAGTCTTGACCCTGTTCCTCATGGGAACAGTCCAGCCTGAACTGCCAAGCCAGATCCTCACTGGACCGGAAACAAGCATCCTGGGACCGGTTTCGGGGTTTCACCCCTCATCAGCCAGGCTAGCTCGAATCCAGTGGCATGGGAAGCACGGGACCCACGTCTGGGCATACCCTTCCCACTTAGGGCGACAAAGCAAAGACAACAACAAGTGATGGACGGAATACTGAACATTGTCAAACACTCACCCCCAGTCACAGATCTGGGTTTAATCCATCGTTCTTTTGCTCACCATGCCACCCCAGTTTGGACCCAGACATATGCAAATCAGTCTTGACCCTGTTCCTCATGGGAACAGTCCAGCCCGAACTGCCAAGCCAGGTCCTCACTGGACCGGAAACAAGCATCCTGGGACCGGTTTCAGGGTTTCACCCCTCATCAGCCATGCTAGCTTGAATCCAGTGGCATGGGAAGCACGGGACCCACGTATGGGCATACCCTTGCCACTTAGGGCGACAAAGCAAAAACAACAACAAGTGATGGACGGAATGCTGAACATTGTCAAACACTCACCCCCAGTCACAGATCTGGGTTTAATCCATTGTTCTTTTGCTCACCATGCCACCCCAGTTTGGACCTAGCCATATGCAAATCAGTCTTCACCCTGTTCCTCATGGGAACAGTCCAGCCCGAACTGCCAAGCCAGGTCCTCACTGGACCAGAAACAAGCATCCTGGGACCGGTTTCGGGGTTCACCCCTCATCAGCCAGGCTAGTTTGAATCCAGTGGCATGGGAAGCACGGGACCCACGTCTGGGCATACCCTTCCCACTTAGGGCAACAAAGCAAAAACAACAACAAGTGATGGACGGAATGCTGAACGTTGTCAAACACTCACCCCCAGTCACAGATCTGGGTTTAATCCATCGTTCTTTTGCTCACCATGCCACCCCAGTTTGGACCCAGACATATGCAAATCAGTCTTGACCCTGTTCCTCATGGGAACAGTCCAGCCCGAACTGCCAAGCCAGGTCCTCACTGGACCAGAAACAAGCATCCTGGGACCGGTTTCGGGGTTTCACCCCTCATCAGCCAGGCTAGCTTGAATCCAGTGGCATGGGAAGCACGGGACCCACGTCTGGGCATACCCTTCCCACTTAGGGCGACAAAACAAAAACAACAACAAGTGATGGACGGAATGCTGAACATTGTCAAACACTCACCCCCAGTCACAGATCTGGGTTTAATCCATAGTTCTTTTGCTCACCATGCCACCCCAGTTTGGACCCAGCCATATGCAAATCAGTCTTGACCCTGTTCCTCATGGGAACAGTCCAGCCCGAACTGCCAAGCCAGGTCCTCACTGGACCGGAAACAAGCAACCTGGGACCGGTTTCGGGGTTTCACCCCTCATCAGCCAGGCTAGTTGAATCCAGTGGCATGGGAAGCACGGGACCCACGTCTGGGCATACCCTTCCCACTTAGGGCGACAAAGCAAAAACAACAACAAGTGATGGACGGAATGCTGAACATTGTCAAACACTCACCCCCAGTCACAGATCTGGGTTTAATCCATCGTTCTTTTGCTCACCATGCCACCCCAGTTTGGGCCCAGCCACATGTAAATCAGTCTTGACCCTGTTCCTCATGGGAAAAGTCCAGCCTGAACTGCCAAGCCAGATCCTCACTCGACCGGAAACAAGCATCCTGGGACCGGTTTCGGGGTTTCACCCCTCATCAGCCAGGCTAACTTGAATCCAGTGGCATGGGAAGCACGGGACCCACGTCTGGGCATACCCTTCCCACTTAGAGCAACAAAGCAAAAAACAACAAGTGATGGACGGAATGCTGAACATTGTCAAACACTCACCCCCAGTCACAGATCTGGGTTTAATCCATCGTTCTTTTGCTCACCATGCCACCCCAGTTTGAACCCAGCCATATGCAAATCAGTCTTGACCCTGTTCTTCATGGGAACAGTCCAGCCCGAACTGCCAAGCCAGGTCCTCACTGGAGCGGAAACAAGCATCCTGGGACCGGTTTCGGGGTTTCACCCCTCATCAGCCAGGGTAGCTTGAATCCAGTGGCATGGGAAGCACGAGACCCACGTCTGGGCATACCCTTCCCACTTAGGGCGACAAAGCAAAAACAACAACCAGTGACGGACGGAATGCTGAACATTGTCAAACACTCACCCCCAGTCACAGATCTGGGTTTAATCCATCGTTCTTTTGCTCACCATGCCACCCCAGTTTGAACCCAGCCATATGCAAATCAGTCTTGACCCTGTTCTTCATGGGAACAGTCCAGCCCGAACTGCCAAGCCAGGTCCTCACTGGACCGGAAACAAGCATCCTGGGACAGGTTTCGGGGTTTCACCCCTCATCAGCCAGGGAAGCTTGAATCCAGTGGCATGGGAAGCACGGGACCCACGTCTGGGCATACCCTTCCCACTTAGGGCGACAAAGCAAAAACAACAACAAGTGATGGACGGAATGCTGAACATTGTCAAACACTCACCCCCAATCATAGATCCGGGTTTAATCCATCGTTCTTTCGCTCACCATGCCACCCCAGTTTGGACCCAGCCATATGCAAATCAGTCTTGACCCTTTTCCTCATGGGAACAGTCCAGCCCGAACTGCCAAGCCAGGTCCTCACTGGACCGGAAACAAGCAACCTGGGACCGGTTTCGGGGTTTCACCCCTCATCAGCCAGGCTAGCTTGAATCCAGTGGCATGGGAAGCACGGGACCTACGTCTGGGCATACCCTTCCCACTTTGGGCGACAAAGCAAAAACAACAACAAGTGATGGACGGAATGCTGAAAATTGTCAAACACTCACTCCCAGTCACAGATCTGGGTTTAATCCATCGTTCTTTTGCTCACCATGCCACCCCAGTTTGGATCCAGCCACATGCAAATCAGTCTTGACCCTGTTCCTCATGGGAACAGTCCAGCCTGAACTGCCAAGCCAGATCCTCACTGGACCGGAAACAAGCATCCTGGGACCGGTTTCGGGGTTTCACTCCTCATCAGCCAGGCTAGCTTGAATCCAGTGGCATGGGAAGCACGGGACCCACGTCTGGGCATACCCTTCCCACTTAGAGAAACAAAGCAAAAAACAACAAGTGATGGACGGAATGCTGAACATTGTCAAACACTCACACCCAGTCACAGATCTGGGTTTTATCCAGTTCTTTTGCTCACCATGCCACCCCAGTTTGGACCCAGCCATATGCAAATCAGTCTTGACCCTGTTCCTCATGGGAACAGTCCAGCCCGAACTGCCAAGCCAGGTCCTCACTGGACTGGAAACAAGCATCCTGGGACCGGTTTCGGGGTTTCACCCCTCATCAGCCAGGCTAGCTTGAATCCAGCGGCATGGGAAGCACGGGACCCACGTCTGGGCATACCCTTCCCACTTAGGGCGACAAAGCAAAAACAACAACAAGTGATGGATGGAATGCTGAACATTGTCAAACACTCACCCCCAGTCACAGATCTGGGTTTAACCCATCGTTCTTTTGCTCACCATGCCACCCCAGTTTGGACCCAGCCATATGCAAATCAGTCTTGACCCTGTTCCTCATGGGAACAGTCCAGCCCGAACTGCCAAGCCAGGTCCTCACTGGACCGGAAACAAGCATCCTGGGACCGGTTTCGGGGTTTCAGCCCTCATCAGCCAGGCTAGCTTGAATCCAGTGGCATGGGAAGCACGGGACCCACGTCTGGGCATACCCTTCCCACTTAGGGCGACAAAGCAAAAACCACAACAAGTGATGGTCGGAATGCTGAACATTGTCAAACACTCACCCCCAGTCACAGATCTGGGTTTAATCCATCGTTCTTTTGCTCACCATGCCACCCCAGTTTGGACCCAGCCACACGTAAATCAGTCTTGACCCTGTTCCTCATGGGAACAGTCCAGCCTGAACTGCCAAGCCAGATCCTCACTGGACCGGAAACAAGCATCCTGGGACCGGTTTCGGGGTTTCACCCCTCATCAGCCAGGGTAGCTTGAATCCAGTGGCATGGGAAGCACGGGACCCACGTCTGGGCATACCCTTCCCACTTAGGGCGACAAAGCAAAAACAACAACAAGTGATGTACGGAATGCTGAACATTGTCAAACACTCACCCCCAGTCACAGATCTGGGTTTAATCCATCGTTCTTTTGCTCACCATGCCACCCCAGTTTGGACCCAGCCATATGCAAATCAGTCTTGACCCTGTTCCTCATGGGAACAGTCCAGCCCGAACTGCCAAGCCAGGTCCTCACTGGACCGGAAACAAGCATCCTGGGACCGGTTTCGGGGTTTCACCCCTCATCAGCCAGGCTAACTTGAATCCAGAGGCATGGGAAGCACGGGACCCACGTCTGGGCATACCCTTCCCACTTAGAGCAACAAAGCAAAAAACAACAACAAGTGATGGACGGAATGCTGAACATTGTCAAACACTCACCCCCAGTCACAGATCTGGGTTTAATCCAGTTCTTTTGCTCACCATGCCACCATAGTTTGGACCCAGCCATATGCAAATCAGTCTTGACCCTGTTCCTCATGGGAACAGTCCAGCCCGAACTGCCAAGCCAGGTCCTCACTGGAGCGGAAACAAGCATCCTGGGACCGGTTTCGGGGTTTCACCCCTCATCAGCCAGGGTAGCTTGAATCCAGTGGCATGGGAAGCACGAGACCCACGTCTGGGCATACCCTTCCCACTTAGGGCGACAAAGCAAAAACCACAACCAGTGACGGACGGAATGCTGAACATTGTCAAACACTCACCCCCAGTCACAGATCTGGGTTTAATCCATCGTTCTTTTGCTCACCATGCCACCCCAGTTTGAACCCAGCCATATGCAAATCAGTCTTGACCCTGTTCCTCATGGGAACAGTCCAGCCCGAACTGCCAAGACAGGTCCTCACTGGACCGGAAACAAGCATCCTGGGACCGGTTTTGGAGTTTCACCCCTCATCAGCCAGGGAAGCTTGAATCCAGTGGCATGGGAAGCACGGGACCCACGTCTGGGCATACCCTTCCCACTTAGGGCGACAAAGCAAAAACAACAAGTGATGGACGGAATGCTGAACATTGTCAAACACTCACCCCCAGTCACAGATCTGGGTTTAATCCATCGTTCTTTTGCTCACCATGCCACCCCAGTTTCGACCCAGCCATATGCAAATCAGTCTTGACCCTGTTCCTCATGAGAACAGTCCAGCCCGAACTGCAAAGCCAGGTCCTCAACGGACTGGAAACGAGCATCCTGGGACTGGTTTCGGGGTTTCACCCCTCATCAGCCAGGCTAGCTTGAATCCAGTGGCATGGGAAGCACGGGACCCACGTCTGGGCATACCCTTCCCACTTAGGGCGACAAAGCAAAAACAACAACAAGTGATGGACGGAATGCTGAACATTGTCAAACACTCACCCCCAATCATAGATCTGGGTTTAATCCATCGTTCTTTTGCTCACCATGCCACCCCAGTTTGGACCCAGCCATATGCAAATCAGTCTTGACCCTTTTCCTCATGGGAACAGTCCAGCCCGAACTGCCAAGCCAGGTCCTCACTCGACCGGAAACAAGCATCCTGGGACCGGTTTCGGGGTTTCAGCCCTCATCAGCCAGGCTAGCTTGAATCCAGTGGCATGGGAAGCACGGGACCCACGTCTGGGCATACCCTTCCGACTTAGGGCGACAAAGCAAAAACAACAAGTGATGGACGGAATGCTGAACATTGTCAAACACTCACCCCCAGTCACAGATCTGGGTTTAATCCATCGTTCTTTTGCTCACCATGCCACCGCAGTTTGAACCCAGCCATATGCAAATCAGTCTTGACCCTGTTCCTCATGGGAACAGTCCAGCCCGAACTGCCAAGCCAGGTCCTCACTGGACTGGAAACAATCATCCTGGGACCGGTTTCGGGGTTTCACCCCTCATCAGCCAGGGTAGCTTGAATCCAGTGGCATGGGAAGCACGGGACCCACGTCTGGGCATACCCTTCCCACTTAGGGCGACAAAGCAAAAACAACAACAAGTGATGGACGGAATGCTGAACATTGTCAAACACTCACCCCCAATCATAGATCTGGGCTTAATCCATCGTTCTTTTGCTCACCATGCCACCCCAGTTTGGACCCACCCATATGTAAATCAGTCTTGACCCTTTTCCGCATGGGAACAGTCCAGCCCGAACTGCCAAGCCAGGTCCGGGACCCATGTCTGGGCATACCCTTGCCACTTAGGGCGACAAAGCAAAAACAACAACAAGTGATGGACGGAATGCTGAACATTGTCAAACACTCACCCCCAGTCACAGATCTGCATTAATCCATTGTTCTTTTGCTCACCATGCCACCCCAGTTTGGACCAAGCCATATGCAAATCAGTCTTGACCCTGTTCCTCATGGGAACAGTCCAGCCCGAACTGCCAAGCCAGGTCCTCACTGGACTGGAAACAAGCATCCTGGGACCGGTTTCGGGGTTTCAACCCTCATCAGCCAGGCTAGCTTGAATCCAGTGGCATGGGAAGCACGGGATCCACGTCTGGGCATACCCTTCCCACTTAGGGCGACAATGCAAAAACAACAACAAGTGATGGACGGAATGCTGAACATTGTCAAACACTCACCCCCAGTCACAGATCTGGGTTTAATCCATCATTCTTTTGCTCACCATGCCACCCCAGTTTGGACCCAGCCATATGCAAATCAGTCTTGACCCTGTTCCTCATGGGAACAGTCCAGCCCGAACTGCCAAGCCAGGTCCTCTCTGGACCGGAAACAAGCATCCTGGGACCGGTTTCGGGGTTTCAGCCCTCATCAGCCAGGCTAGCTTGAATCCAGTTGCATGGGAAGCACAGGACCCACGTCTGGGCATACCCTTCCCACTTAGGGCGACAAAGCAAAAACAACAACAAGTGATGGACGGAATGCTGAACATTGTCAAACACTCACCCCCAATCACAGATCTGGGTTTAATCCATCGTTCTTTTGCTCACCATGCCACCCCAGTTTGGACCCAGCCATATGCAAATCAGTCTTGACCCTGTTCCTCATTGGGAACAGTCCAGCCCGAACTGCCAAGCCAGGTCCTCAACGGACCGGAAACAAGCATCCTGGGACCGGTTTCGGGGTTTCACCCCTCATCAGCCAGGCTAGCTTGAATCCAGTGGCATGGGAAGCACGGGACCCACGTCTGGGCATACCCTTCCCACTTAGGGCGACAAAGCAAAAACAACAAGTGATGGACGGAATGCTGAACATTGTCAAACACTCACCCCCAATCATAGATCTGGGTTTAATCCATCGTTCTTTTGCTCACCATGCCACCCCAGTTTGGACCCAGCCATATGTAAATCAGTCTTGACCCTTTTCCGCATGGGAACAGTCCAGCCCGAACTGCCAAGCCAGGTCCGGGACCCATGTCTGGGCATACCCTTGCCACTTAGGGCGACAAAGCAAAAACAACAACAAGTGATGGACGGAATGCTGAACATTGTCAAACACTCACCCTCAGTCACAGATCTGCATTAATCCATCGTTCTTTTGCTCACCATGCCACCCCAGTTTGGACCCAGCCATATGCAAATCAGTCTTGACTCTGTTCCTCATGGGAACAGTCCAGCCCGAACTGCCAAGCCAGGTCCTCACTGGACTGGAAACAAGCATCCTGGGACCGGTTTCGGGGTTTCACCCCTCATCAGCCAGGCTAGCTTGAATCCAGTGGCATGGGAAGCACGGGACCCAAGTCTGGGCATACCCTTCCCACTTAGGGCGACAAAGCAAAAACAACAACAAGTGATGGATGGAATGCTGAACATTGTCAAACACTCACCCCCAGTCACAGATCTGGGTTTAACCCATCGTTCTTTTGCTCACCATGCCACCCCAGTTTGGACCCAGCCATATGCAAATCAATCTTGACCCTGTTCCTCATGGGAACAGTCCAGCCCGAACTGCCAAGCCAGGTCCTCACTGGACCAGAAACAAGCATCCTGGGACCGGTTTCGGGGTTTCACCCCTCATCAGCCAGGCTAGCTTGAATCCAGTGGCATGGGAAGCACGGGACCCACGTCTGGGCATACCCTTCCCGCTTAGGGCGACAAAGCAAAAACAACAACAAGTGATGGACGGAATGCTGAACATTGTCAAACACTCACCCCCAGTCACAGATCTGGGTTTAATCCATAGTTCTTTTGCTCACCATGCCACCCCAGTTTGGACCCAGCCATATGCAAATCAGTCTTGACCCTGTTCCTCATGGGAACAGTCCAGCCCGAACTGCCAAGCCAGGTCCTCACTGGACCGGAAACAAGCAGCCCGGGACCGGTTTCGGGGTTTCACCCCTCATCAGCCAGGCTAGTTGAATCCAGTGGCATGGGAAGCACGGGACCCACGTCTGGGCATACCCTTCCCACTTAGGGCGACAAAGCAAAAACAACAACAAGTGATGAACGGAATGCTGAACATTGTCAAACACTCACCCCCAGTCACAGATCTGGGTTTAATCCATCGTTCTTTTGCTCACCATGCCACCCCAGTTTGGGCCCAGCCACATGGAAATCAGTCTTGACCCTGTTCCTCATGGGAAAAGTCCAGCCTGAACTGCCAAGCCAGATCCTCAATGGACCGGAAACAAGCATCCTGGGACCGGTTTCGGGGTTTCACCCCTCATCAGCCAGGCTAAATTGAATCCAGTGGCATGGGAAGCACGGGACCCCACGTCTGGGCATACCCTTCCCACTTAGAGCAACAAAGCAAAAAACAACAACAAGTGATGGACGGAATGCTGAACATTGTCAAACACTCACCCCCAGTCACAGATCTGGGTTTAATCCAGTTCTTTTGCTCACCGTGCCACCATAGTTTGGACCCAGCCATATGCAAATCAGTCTTGACCCTGTTCCTCATGGGAACAGTCCAGCCCGAACTGCCAAGCCAGGTCCTCACTGGAGCGGAAACAAGCATCCTGGGACCGGTTTCGGGGTTTCACCCCTCATCAGCCAGGGTAGCTTGAATCCAGTGGCATGGGAAGCACGGGACCCACGTCTGGGCATACCCTTGCCACTTAGGGCGACAAAGCAAAAACAACAACAAGTGATGGACGGAATGCTGAACATTGTCAAACACTCACCCCCAGTCACAGATCTGGGTTTAATCCAGTTCTTTTGCTCACCGTGCCACCATAGTTTGGACCCAGCCATATGCAAATTAGTCTTGACCCTGTTCCTCATGGGAACAGTCCAGCCCGAACTGCCAAGCCAGGTCCTCACTGGACCGGAAACAAGCATCCTGGGACCGGTTTCGGGGTTTCACCCCTCATCAGCCAGGGTAGCTTGAATCCAGTGGCATGGGAAGCACGGGACCCACGTCTGGGCATACCCTTGCCACTTAGGGCGACAAAGCAAAAACAACAACAAGTGATGGACGGAATGCTGAACATTGTCAAACACTCACCCCCAGTCACAGATCTGGGTTTAATCCATCGTTGTTTTGCTCACCATGCCACCCCAGTTTGGACCCAGCCATATGCAAATCAGTCTTGACCCTGTTCCTCATGGGAACAGTCCAGCCCGAACTGCCAAGCCAGGTCCTCACTGGACCAGAAACAAGCATCCTGGGACCGGTTTCGGGGTTTCACCCCTCATCAGCCAGGCTAGCTTGAATCCAGTGGCATGGGAAGCACGGGACCCACGTCTGGGCATACCCTTCCCGCTTAGGGCGACAAAGCAAAAACAACAACAAGTGATGGACGGAATGCTGAACATTGTCAAACACTCACCCCCAGTCACAGATCTGGGTTTAATCCATAGTTCTTTTGCTCACCATGCCACCCCAGTTTGGACCCAGCCATATGCAAATCAGTCTTGACCCCATTCCTCATGGGAACAGTCCAGCCCGAACTGCCAAGCCAGGTCCTCACTGGACCGGAAACAAGCATCCTGGGACCGGTTTCGGGGTTTCACCCCTCATCAGCCAGGCTAACTTGAATCCAGTGGCATGGGAAGCACGGGACCCACGTCTGGGCATACCCTTCCCACTTAGAGCAACAAAGCAAAAAACAACAACAAGTGATGGACGGAATGCTGAACATTGTCAAACACTCACCCCCAGTCACAGATCTGGGTTTAATCCAGTTCTATTGCTCACCGTGCCACCATAGTTTGGACCCAGCCATATGCAAATCAGTCTTGACCCTGTTCCTCATGGGAACAGTCCAGCCCGAACTGCCAAGCCAGGTCCTCACTGGAGCGGAAACAAGCATCCTGGGACCGGTTTCGGGGTTTCACCCCTCATCAGCCAGGGTAGCTTGAATCCAGCGGCATGGGAAGCACAGACCCACGTCTGGGCATACCCTTCCCACTTAGGGCGACAAAGCAAAAACAACAACCAGTGACGGACGGAATGCTGAACATTGTCAAACACGGGCGGAATGCTGAACATTGTCAAACACTCACCCCCAGTCACAGATCTGGGTTTAATCCATCGTTCTTTTGCTCACCATGCCACCCCAGTTTGGACCCAGCCATATGCAAATCAGTCTTGACCCTGTTCCTCATGGGAACAGTCCAGCCCGAACTGCCAAGCCAGGTCCTCAACGGACTGGAAACAAGCATCCTGGGACCGGTTTCGGGGTTTCACCCCTCATCAGCCAGGCTAGCTTGAATCCAGTGGCATGGGAAGCACAGGACCCACGTCTGGGCATACCCTTCCCACTTAGGGCGACAAAGCAAAAACAACAACAAGTGATGGACGGAATGCTGAACATTGTCAAACACTCACCCCCAATCATAGATCTGGGTTTAATCCATCGTTCTTTCGCTCACCATGCAACCCCAGTTTGGACCCAGCCATATGCAAATCAGTATTGACCCTTTTCCTCATTGGAACAGTCCAGCCCGAACTGCCAAGCCAGGTCCTCACTGGACCGGAAACAAGCAACCTGGGACCGGTTTCGGGGTTTCACCCCTCATCAGCCAGGCTAGCTTGAATCCAGACCATGGGAAGCACGGGACCCACGTCTGGGCATACCCTTCCCACTTTGGCCGACAAAGCAAAAACAACAACAAGTGATGGACGGAATGCTGAACATTGTCAAACACTCACTCCCAGTCACAGATCTGGGTTTAATCCATCATTCTTTTGCTCACCATGCCACCCCAGTTTGGACCCAGCCACATGCAAATCAGTCTTGACCCTGTTCCTCATGGGAACAGTCCAGCCTGAACTGCCAAGCCAGATCCTCACTGGACCGGAAACAAGCATCCTGGGAACGGTTTCGGGGTTTCACTCCTCATCAGCCAGGCTAGCTTGAATCCAGTGGCATGGGAAGCACGGGACCCACGTCTGGGCATACCCTTCCCACTTAGAGCAACAAAGCAAAAAACAACAAGTGATGGACGGAATGCTGAACATTGTCAAACACTCACACCCAGTTACAGATCTGGGTTTTATCCAGTTCTTTTGCTCACCATGCCACCCCAGTTTGGACCCAGCCATATGCAAATCAGTCTTGACCCTGTTCCTCATGGGAACAGTCCAGCCCGAACTGCCAAGCCAGGTCCTCACTGGAGCGGAAACAAGCATCCTGGGACCAGTTTCGGGGTTTCACCCCTTATCAGCCAGGGTAGATTGAATCCAGTGGTATGGGAAGCACGGGACCCACGTCTGGGCATACCCCTCCCACTTAGGGCGACAAAGCAAAAACAACAACAAGTGATGGACGGAATGCTGAACATTGTCAAACACTCACCCAAAGTCACAGATCTGGGTTTAATCCATCGTTCTTTTGCTCACCATGCCACCCCAGTTTGGACCCAGCCATATGCAAATCAGTCTTGACCCTGTTCGTCATGGGAACAGTCCAGCCCGAACTGCCAAGCCAGGTCCTCACTGGACTGGAAACAAGCATCCAGGGACCGGTTTTGGGGTTTCACCCCTCATCAGCCAGGGTAGCTTGAATCCAGTGGCATGGGAAGCACGGGACCCACGTCTGGGCATACCCTTCCCACTTAGGGCGACAAAGCAAAAACAACAACAAGTGATGGACGGAATGCTGAACATTGTCAAACACTCACCCCCAGTCACAGATCTGGGTTTAATCCATCGTTCTTTTGCTTACCATGCCACACCAGTTTGGACCCAGCCATATGCAAATCAGTCTTGACCCTGTTCCTCATGGGAACAGTCCAGCCCGAACTGCCAAGCCAGGTCCGGGACCCATGTCTGGGCATACCCTTGCCACTTAGGGCGACAAAGCAAAAACAACAACAAGTGATGGACGGAATGCTGAACATTGTCAAACACTCACCCCCAGTCACAGGTCTGGGTTTAATTCATCGCTCTTTTGCTCACCATGCCACCTCAGTTTGGACCCAGCCATATGCAAATCGGTTTTGACCCTGTTCCTCATGGGAACAGTCCAGCCCGAACTGCCAAGCTAGATCCTCACTGGACCAGAAACAAGCATCCTGGGACCGGTTTCGGGGTTTCACCCCTTATCAGCCAGGGTAGCTTGAATCCAGTGGCATGGGAAGCACGGGACCCACGTCTGGGCATACCCTTCCCACTTAGGGCGACAAAGCAAAAACAACAACAAGTGATGGACGGAATGCTGAACATTGTCAAACACTCACCCCCAGTCACAGATGTGGGTTTAATCCATCGTTCTTTTGCTCACCATGCCACCCCAGTTTGGACCCAGCCATATGCAAATCAGTCTTGACCCTGTTCCACATGGGAACAGTCCAGCCCGAACTGCCAAGCCAGGTCCTCACTGGACCAGAAACAAGCATCCTGGGACCGGTTTCGGGGTTTCACCCCTCATCAGCCAGGCTAGCTTGAATCTAGTGGCATGGGAAGCACGGGGCCCACGTCTGGGCATACCCTTCCCACTTAGAGCGACAAAGCAAAAACAACAACAAGTGATGGACGGAATGCTGAACATTGTCAAACACTCACCCCCAGTCACAGATCTGGGTTTAATCCATCGTTTTTTTGCTCACCATGCCACCCCAGTTTGGACCCAGCCACATGTAAATCAGTCTTGACCCTGTTCCTCATGGGAACAGTCCAGCCTGAACTGCCAAGCCAGATCCTCACTGGACCGGAAACAAGCATCCTGGGACCGGTTTCGGGGTTTCACCCCTCATCAGCCAGGCTAGCTCGAATCCAGTGGCATGGGAAGCACGGGACCCACGTCTGGGCATACCCTTCCCACTTAGGGCGACAAAGCAAAGACAACAACAAGTGATGGACGGAATACTGAACATTGTCAAACACTCACCCCCAGTCACAGATCTGGGTTTAATCCATCGTTCTTTTGCTCACCATGCCACCCCAGTTTGGACCCCAGCCCGAACTGCCAAGCCAGGTCCTCACTGGACTGGAAACAAGCATCCTGGGACCGGTTTCGGGGTTTCACCCCTCATCAGCCATGCTAGCTTGAATCCAGCGGCATGGGAAGCACGGGACCCACGTCTGGGCATACCCTTCCCACTTAGCGCGACAAAGCAAAAACCACAACAAGTGATGGTCGGAATGCTGAACATTGTCAAACACTCACCCCCAGTCACAGATCTGGGTTTAATCCATCGTTCTTTTGCTCACCATGCCACCCCAGTTTGAACCCAGCCATATGCACGGGACCCACGTCTGGGAATACCCTTCCCACTTAGGGCGACAAAGCAAAAACAACAACAAGTGATGGATGGAATGCTGAACATTGTCAAACACTCACCCCCAGTCACAGATCTGGGTTTAATCCATCGTTGTTTTGCTCACCATGCCACCCCAGTTTGGACCCAGCCATATGCAAATCAGTCTTGACCCTGTTCCTCATGGGAACAGTCCAGCCCGAACTGCCAAGCCAGGTCCTCACTGGACCAGAAACAAGCATCCTGGGACCGGTTTTGGGTTTTCACCCCTCATCAGCCAGGCTAGCTTGAATCTAGTGGCATGGGAAGCACGGGACCCACGTCTGGGCATACCCTTCCCACTTAGGGCGACAAAGCAAAAAAAAAACAAGTGATGGACGGAATGCTGAACATTGTCAAACACTCACCCCCAGTCACAGATCTGGGTTTAATCCATAGTTCTTTTGCTCACCATGCCACCCCAGTTTGGACCCAGCCATATGCAAATCAGTCTTGACCCTGTTCCTCATGGGAACAGTCCAGCCCGAACTGCCAAGCCAGATCCTCACTGGACCGGAAACAAGCAACCTGGGACCGGTTTCGGGGTTTCACCCCTCATCAGCCAGGCTAGTTGAATCCAGTGGCATGGGAAGCACGGGACCCACATCTGGGCATACCCTTCCCACTTAGGGCGACATAGCAAAAACAACAACAAGTGATGGACGGAATGCTGAACATTGTCAAACACTCACCCCCAGTCACAGATCTGGGTTTAATCCATCGTTCTTTTGCTCACCATGCCACCCCAGTTTGGACCCAGCCACATGTAAATCAGTCTTGACCCTGTTCCTCATGGGAACAGTCCAGCCTGAACTGCCAAGCCAGATCCTCACTGGACCGGAAACAAGCATCCTGGGACCGGTTTCGGGGTTTCACCCCTCATCAGCCAGGGTAGCTTGAATCCAGTGGCATGGGAAGCACGGGACCCACGTCTGGGCATACCCTTCCCACTTAGGGCGACAAAGCAAAAACAACAACAAGTGATGTACGGAATGCTGAACATTGTCAAACACTCACCCCCAGTCACAGATCTGGGTTTAATCCATCGTTCTTTTGCTCACCATGCCACCCCAGTTTGGACCCAGCCATATGCAAATCAGTCTTGACCCTGTTCCTCATGGGAACAGTCCAGCCCGAACTGCCAAGCCAGGTCCTCACTGGACCGGAAACAAGCATCCTGGGACCGGTTTCGGTTTCGGGGTTTCACCCCTCATCAGCCAGGCTAACTTGAATCCAGTGGCATGGGAAGCACGGGACCCACGTCTGGGCATACCCTTCCCACTTAGGGCGACAAAGCAAAGACAACAACAAGTGATGGACGGAATACTGAACATTGTCAAACACTCACCCCCAGTCACAGATCTGGGTTTAATCCATCGTTCTTTTGCTCACCATGCCACCCCAGTTTGGACCCAGACATATGCAAATCAGTCTTGACCCTGTTCTCATGGGAACAGTCCAGCCCGAACTGCCAAGCCAGGTCCTCACTGGACCGGAAACAAGCATCCTGGGACCGGTTTCAGGGTTTCACCCCTCATCAGCCATGCTAGCTTGAATCCAGTGGCATGGGAAGCACGGGACCCACGTATGGGCATACCCTTGCCACTTAGGGCGACAAAGCAAAAACAACAACAAGTGATGGACGGAATGCTGAACATTGTCAAACACTCACCCCCAGTCACAGATCTGGGTTTAATCCATTGTTCTTTTGCTCACCATGCCACCCCAGTTTGGACCTAGCCATATGCAAATCAGTCTTCACCCTGTTCCTCATGGGAACAGTCCAGCCCGAACTGCCAAGCCAGGTCCTCACTGGACCAGAAACAAGCATCCTGGGACCGGTTTCAGGGTTCACCCCTCATCAGCCAGGCTAGTTTGAATCCAGTGGCATGGGAAGCACGGGACCCACGTCTGGGCATACCCTTCCCACTTAGGGCAACAAAGCAAAAACAACAACAAGTGATGGACGGAATGCTGAACGTTGTCAAACACTCACCCCCAGTCACAGATCTGGGTTTAATCCATCGTTCTTTTGCTCACCATGCCACCCCAGTTTGGACCCAGACATATGCAAATCAGTCTTGACCCTGTTCCTCATGGGAACAGTCCAGCCCGAACTGCCAAGCCAGGTCCTCACTGGACCAGAAACAAGCATCCTGGGACCGGTTTCGGGGTTTCACCCCTCATCAGCCAGGCTAGCTTGAATCCAGTGGCATGGGAAGCACGGGACCCACGTCTGGGCATACCCTTCCCACTTAGGGCGACAAAGCAAAAACAACAACAAGTGATGGACGGAATGCTGAACATTGTCAAACACTCACCCCCAGTCACAGATCTGGGTTTAATCCATAGTTCTTTTGCTCACCATGCCACCCCAGTTTGGACCCAGCCATATGCAAATCAGTCTTGACCCTGTTCCTCATGGGAACAGTCCAGCCCGAACTGCCAAGCCAGGTCCTCACTGGACCGGAAACAAGCAACCTGGGACCGGTTTCGGGGTTTCACCCCTCATCAGCCAGGCTAGTTGAATTCAGTGGCATGGGAAGCACGGGACCCACGTCTGGGCATACCCTTCCCACTTAGGGCGACAAAGCAAAAACAACAACAAGTGATGGACGGAATGCTGAACATTGTCAAACACTCACCCCCAGTCACAGATCTGGGTTTAATCCATCGTTCTTTTGCTCACCATGCCACCCCAGTTTGGGCCCAGCCACATGTAAATCAGTCTTGACCCTTTTCCTCATGGGAAAAGTCCAGCCTGAACTGCCAAGCCAGATCCTCACTGGACCGGAAACAAGCATTCTGGGACCGGTTTCGGGGTTTCACCCCTCATCAGCCAGGCTAACTTGAATCCAGTGGCATGGGAAGCACGGGACCCACGTCTGGGCATACCCTTCCCACTTAGAGCAACAAAGCAAAAAACAACAACAAGTGATGGACGGAATGCTGAACATTGTCAAACACTCACCCCCACTCACAGATCTGGGTTTAATCCAGTTCTTTTGCTCACCGTGCCACCATAGTTTGGACCCAGCCATATGCAAATCAGTCTTGACCCTGTTCTTCATGGGAACAGTCCAGCCCGAACTGCCAAGCCAGGTCCTCACTGGAGCGGAAACAAGCATCCTGGGACCGGTTTCGGGGTTTCACCCCTCATCAGCCAGGGTAGCTTGAATCCAGTGGCATGGGAAGCACGAGACCCACGTCTGGGCATACCCTTCCCACTTAGGGCGACAAAGCAAAAACAACAACCAGTGACGGACGGAATGCTGAACATTGTCAAACACTCACCCCCAGTCACAGATCTGGGTTTAATCCATCGTTCTTTTGCTCACCATGCCACCCCAGTTTGAACCCAGCCATATGCAAATCAGTCTTGACCCTGTTCTTCATGGGAACAGTCCAGCCCGAACTGCCAAGCCAGGTCCTCACTGGACCGGAAACAAGCATCCTGGGACAGGTTTCGGGGTTTCACCCCTCATCAGCCAGGGAAGCTTGAATACAGTGACATGGGAAGCACGGGACCCACGTCTGGGCATACCCTTCCCACTTAGGGCGACAAAGCAAAAACAACAACAAGTGATGGACGGAATGCTGAACATTGTCAAACACTCACCCCCAGTCACAGATCTGGGTTTAATCCATCGTTCTTTTGCTCACCATGCCACCCCAGTTTGGACCCAGCCATATGCAAATCAGTCTTGACCCTGTTCCTCATGGGAACAGTCCAGCCCGAACTGCCAAGCCAGGTCCTCAACGGACTGGAAACAAGCATCCTGGGACCGGTTTCGGGGTTTCACCCCTCATCAGCCAGGCTAGCTTGAATCCAGTGGCATGGGAAGCACGGGACCCACGTCTGGGCATACCCTTCCCACTTAGGGCGACAAAGCAAAAACAACAACAAGTGATGGACGGAATGCTGAACATTGTCAAACACTCACCCCCAATCATAGATCCGGGTTTAATCCATCGTTCTTTCGCTCACCATGCCACCCCAGTTTGGACCCAGCCATATGCAAATCAGTCTTGACCCTTTTCCTCATGGGAACAGTCCAGCCCGAACTGCCAAGCCAGGTCCTCACTGGACCGGAAACAAGCAACCTGGGACCGGTTTCGGGGTTTCACCCCTCATCAGCCAGGCTAGCTTGAATCCAGTGGCATGGGAAGCACGGGACCTACGTCTGGGCATACCCTTCCCACTTTGGGCGACAAAGCAAAAACAACAACAAGTGATGGACGGAATGCTGAACATTGTCAAACACTCACTCCCAGTCACAGATCTGGGTTTAATCCATCGTTCTTTTGCTCACCATGCCACCCCAGTTTGGATCCAGCCACATGCAAATCAGTCTTGACCCTGTTCCTCATGGGAACAGTCCAGCCTGAACTGCCAAGCCAGATCCTCACTGGACCGGAAACAAGCATCCTGGGACCGGTTTCGGGGTTTCACTCCTCATCAGCCAGGCTAGCTTGAATCCAGTGGCATGGGAAGCACGGGACCCACGTCTGGGCATACCCTTCCCACTTAGAGCAACAAAGCAAAAAACAACAAGTGATGGACGGAATGCTGAACATTGTCAAACACTCACACCCAGTCACAGATCTGGGTTTTATCCAGTTCTTTTGCTCACCATGCCACCCCAGTTTGGACCCAGCCATATGCAAATCAGTCTTGACCCTGTTCCTCATGGGAACAGTCCAGCCCGAACTGCCAAGCCAGGTCCTCACTGGACTGGAAACAAGCATCCTGGGACCGGTTTCGGGGTTTCACCCCTCATCAGCCAGGCTAGCTTGAATCCAGCGGCATGGGAAGCACGGGACCCACGTCTGGGCATACCCTTCCCACTTAGCGCGACAAAGCAAAAACCACAACAAGTGATGGACGGAATGCTGAACATTGTCAAACACTCACCCCCAGTCACAGATCTGGGTTTAATCCATCGTTCTTTTGCTCACCATGCCACCCCAGTTTGAACCCAGCCATATGCAAATCAGTCTTGACCCTGTTCCTCATGGGAACAGTCCAGCCCGAACTGCCAAGCCAGGTCCTCACTGGACCGGAAACAAGCATCCTGGGACCGGTTTCGGGGTTTCACCCCTCATCAGCCAGGGTAGCTTGAATCCAGTGGCATGGGAAGCACGGGACCCACGTCTGGGAATACCCTTCCCACTTAGGGCGACAAAGCAAAAACAACAACAAGTGATGGATGGAATGCTGAACATTGTCAAACACTCACCCCCAGTCACAGATCTGGGTTTAATCCATCGTTGTTTTGCTCACCATGCCACCCCAGTTTGGACCCAGCCATATGCAAATCAGTCTTGACCCTGTTCCTCATGGGAACAGTCCAGCCCGAACTGCCAAGCCAGGTCCTCACTGGACCAGAAACAAGCATCCTGGGACCGGTTTTGGGTTTTCACCCCTCATCAGCCAGGCTAGCTTGAATCTAGTGGCATGGGAAGCACGGGACCCACGTCTGGGCATACCCTTCCCACTTAGGGCGACAAAGCAAAAAAAAAACAAGTGATGGACGGAATGCTGAACATTGTCAAACACTCACCCCCAGTCACAGATCTGGGTTTAATCCATAGTTCTTTTGCTCACCATGCCACCCCAGTTTGGACCCAGCCATATGCAAATCAGTCTTGACCCTGTTCCTCATGGGAACAGTCCAGCCCGAACTGCCAAGCCAGGTCCTCACTGGACCGGAAACAAGCAACCTGGGACCGGTTTCGGGGTTTCACCCCTCATCAGCCAGGCTAGTTGAATCCAATGGCATGGGAAGCACGGGACCCACGTCTGGGCATACCCTTCCCACTTAGGGCGACATAGCAAAAACAACAACAAGTGATGGACGGAATGCTGAACATTGTCAAACACTCACCCCCAGTAACAGATCTGGGTTTAATCCATCGTTCTTTTGCTCACCATGCCACCCCAGTTTGGACCCAGCCACATGTAAATCAGTCTTGACCCTGTTCCTCAAGGGAACAGTCCAGCCTGAACTGCCAAGCCAGATCCTCACTGGACCGGAAACAAGCATCCTGGGACCGGTTTCGGGGTTTCACCCCTCATCAGCCAGGGTAGCTTGAATCCAGTGGCATGGGAAGCACGGGACCCACGTCTGGGCATACCCTTCCCACTTAGGGCGACAAAGCAAAAACAACAACAAGTGATGTACGGAATGCTGAACATTGTCAAACACTCACCCCCAGTCACAGATCTGGGTTTAATCCATCGTTCTTTTGCTCACCATGCCACCCCAGTTTGGACCCAGCCATATGCAAATCAGTCTTGACCCTGTTCCTCATGGGAACAGTCCAGCCCGAACTGCCAAGCCAGGTCCTCACTGGACCGGAAACAAGCATCCTGGGACCGGTTTCGGGGTTTCACCCCTCATCAGCCAGGCTAACTTGAATCCAGTGGCATGGGAAGCACGGGACCCACGTCTGGGCATACCCTTCCCACTTAGAGCAACAAAGCAAAAAACAACAACAAGTGATGGACGGAATGCTGAACATTGTCAAACACTCACCCCCAGTCACAGATCTGGGTTTAATCCAGTTCTTTTGCTCAACATGCCACCATAGTTTGGACCCAGCCATATGCAAATCAGTCTTGACCCTGTTCCTCATGGGAACAGTCCAGCCCGAACTGCCAAGCCAGGTCCTCACTGGAGCGGAAACAAGCATCCTGGGACCGGTTTCGCGGTTTCACCCCTCATCAGCCAGGGTAGCTTGAATCCAGTGGCATGGGAAGCACGAGACCCACGTCTGGGCATACCCTTCCCACTTAGGGCAACAAAGTAAAAACCACAACCAGTGACGGACGGAATGCTGAACATTGTCAAACACTCACCCCCAGTCACAGATCTGGGTTTAATCCATCGTTCTTTTGCTCACCATGCCACCCCAGTTTGAACCCAGCCATATGCAAATCAGTCTTGACCCTGTTCCTCATGGGAACAGTCCAGCCCGAACTGCCAAGCCAGGTCCTCACTGGACCGGAAACAAGCATCCTGGGACCGGTTTTGGAGTTTCACCCCTCATCAGCCAGGGAAGCTTGAATCCAGTGGCATGGGAAGCACGGGACCCACGTCTGGGCATACCCTTCCCACTTAGGGCGACAAAGCAAAAACAACAAGTGATGGACGTAATGCTGAACATTGTCAAACACTCACCCCCAGTCACAGATCTGGGTTTAATCCATCGTTCTTTTGCTCACCATGCCACCCCAGTTTCGACCCAGCCATATGCAAATCAGTCTTGACCCTGTTCCTCATGAGAACAGTCCAGCCCGAACTGCCAAGCCAGGTCCTCAACGGACTGGAAACGAGCATCCTGGGACCGGTTTCGGGGTTTCACCCCTCATCAGCCAGACTAGCTTGAATCCAGTGGCCTGGGAAGCACGGGACCCACGTCTGGGCATACCCTTCCCACTTAGGGCGACAAAGCAAAAACAACAACAAGTGATGGACGGAATGCTGAACATTGTCAAACACTCACCCCCAATCATAGATCTGGGTTTAATCCATCGTTCTTTTGCTCACCATGCCACCCCAGTTTGGACCCAGCCATATGCAAATCAGTCTTGACCCTTTTCCTCATGGGAACAGTCCAGCCCGATCTGCCAAGCCAGGTCCTCACTGGACCGGAAACAAGCATCCTGGGACCGGTTTCGGGGCTTCAGCCCTCATCAGCCAGGCTAGCTTGAATCCAGTGGCATGGGAAGCACGGGACCCACGTCTGGGCATACCCTTCCGACTTAGGGCGACAAAGCAAAAACAACAAGTGATGGACGGAATGCTGAACATTGTCAAACACTCACCCCCAGTCACAGATCTGGGTTTAATCCATCGTTCTTTTGCTCACCATGCCACCGCAGTTTGAACCCAGCCATATGCAAATCAGTCTTGACCTTGTTCCTCATGGGAACAGTCCAGCCCGAACTGCCAAGCCAGGTCCTCACTGGACTGGAAACAATCATCCTGGGACCGGTTTCGGGGTTTCACCCCTCATCAGCCAGGGTAGCTTGAATCCAGTGGCATGGGAAGCACGGGACCCACGTCTGGGCATACCCTTCCCACTTAGGGCGACAAAGCAAAAACAACAACAAGTGATGGACGGAATGCTGAACATTGTCAAACACTCACCCCCAATCATAGATCTGGGCTTAATCCATCGTTCTTTTGCCACCCCAGTTTGGACCCAGCCATATGTAAATCAGTCTTGACCCTTTTCCGCATGGGAACAGTCCAGCCCGAACTGCCAAGCCAGGTCCGGGACCCATGTCTGGGCATACCCTTGCCACTTAGGGCGACAAAGCAAAAACAACAACAAGTGATGGACGGAATGCTGAACATTGTCAAACACTCACCCCCAGTCACAGATCTGCATTAATCCATCGTTCTTTTGCTCACCATGCCACCCCAGTTTGGACCAAGCCATATGCAAATCAGTCTTGACCCTGTTCCTCATGGGAACAGTCCAGCCCGAACTGCCAAGCCAGGTCCTCACTGGACTGGAAACAAGCATCCTGGGACCGGTTTCGGGGTTTCACCCCTCATCAGCCAGGCTAGCTTGAATCCAGTGGCATGGGAAGCACGGGACCCACGTCTGGGCATACCCTTCCCACTTAGGGCGACAAAGCAAAAACAACAACAAGTGATGGACGGAATGCTGAACATTGTCAAACACTCACCCCCAATCACAGATCTGGGTTTAATCCATCGTTCTTTTGCTCACCATGCCACCCCAGTTTGGACCCAGCCATATGCAAATCAGTCTTGACCCTGTTCCTCATTGGGAACAGTCCAGCCCGAACTGCCGAGCCAGGTCCTCAACGGACCGGAAACAAGCATCCTGGGACCGGTTTCGGGGTTTCACCCCTCATCAGCCAGGCTAGCTTGAATCCAGTGGCATGGGAAGCACGGGACCCACGTCTGGGCATACCCTTCCCACTTAGGGCGACAAAGCAAAAACAACAAGTGATGGACGGAATGCTGAACATTGTCAAACACTCACCCCCAATCATAGATCTGGGTTTAATCCATCGTTCTTTTGCTCACCATGCCACCCCAGTTTGGACCCAGCCATATGTAAATCAGTCTTGACCCTTTTCCGCATGGGAACAGTCCAGCCCGAACTGACAAGCCAGGTCCGGGACCCATGTCTGGGCATACCCTTGCCACTTAGTGCGACAAAGCAAAAACAACAACAAGTGATGGACGGAATGCTGAACATTGTCAAACACTCACCCCCAGTCACAGATCTGCATTAATCCATCGTTCTTTTGCTCACCATGCCACCCCAGTTTGGACCCAGCCATATGCAAATCAGTCTTGACTCTGTTCCTCATGGGAACAGTCCAGCCCGAACTGCCAAGCCAGGTCCTCACTGGACTGGAAACAAGCATCCTGGGACCGGTTTCGGGGTTTCACCCCTCATCAGCCAGGCTAGCTTGAATCCAGTGGCATGGGAAGCACGGGACCCAAGTCTGGGCATACCCTTCCCACTTAGGGCGACAAAGCAAAAACAACAACAAGTGATGGATGGAATGCTGAACATTGTCAAACACTCACCCCCAGTCACAGATCTGGGTTTAACCCATCGTTCTTTTGCTCACCATGCCACCCCAGTTTGGACCCAGCCATATGCAAATCAGTCTTGACCCTGTTCCTCATGGGAACAGTCCAGCCCGAACTGCCAAGCCAGGTCCTCACTGGACCGGAAACAAGCATCCTGGGACCGGTTTCAGGGTTTCAGCCCTCATCAGCCAGGCTAGCTTGAATCCAGTGGCATGGGAAGCACGGGACCCACGTCTGGGCATACCCTTCCCACTTAGGGCGACAAAGGAAAAACCACAACAAGTGATGGTCGGAATGCTGAACATTGTCAAACACTCACCCCCAATCATAGATCTGGGCTTAATCCATCGTTCTTTTGCCACCCCAGTTTGGACCCAGCCATATGTAAATCAGTCTTGACCCTTTTCCGCATGGGAACAGTCCAGCCCGAACTGCCAAGCCAGGTCCGGGACCCATGTCTGGGCATACCCTTCCCACTTAGGGCGACAAAGCAAAAACAACAACAAGTGATGGACGGAATGCTGAACATTGTCAAACACTCACCCCCAATCATAGATCTGGGCTTAATCCATCGTTCTTTTGCCACCCCAGTTTGGACCCAGCCATATGTAAATCAGTCTTGACCCTTTTCCGCATGGGAACAGTCCAGCCCGAACTGCCAAGCCAGGTCCGGGACCCATGTCTGGGCATACCCTTGCCACTTAGGGCGACAAAGCAAAAACAACAACAAGTGATGGACGGAATGCTGAACATTGTCAAACACTCACCCCCAGTCACAGATCTGCATTAATCCATCGTTCTTTTGCTCACCATGCCACCCCAGTTTGGACCAAGCCATATGCAAATCAGTCTTGACCCTGTTCCTCATGGGAACAGTCCAGCCCGAACTGCCAAGCCAGGTCCTCACTGGACTGGAAACAAGCATCCTGGGACCGGTTTCGGGGTTTCACCCCTCATCAGCCAGGCTAGCTTGAATCCAGTGGCATGGGAAGCACGGGACCCACGTCTGGGCATACCCTTCCCACTTAGGGCGACAAAGCAAAAACAACAACAAGTGATGGACGGAATGCTGAACATTGTCAAACACTCACCCCCAATCACAGATCTGGGTTTAATCCATCGTTCTTTTGCTCACCATGCCACCCCAGTTTGGACCCAGCCATATGCAAATCAGTCTTGACCCTGTTCCTCATTGGGAACAGTCCAGCCCGAACTGCCGAGCCAGGTCCTCAACGGACCGGAAACAAGCATCCTGGGACCGGTTTCGGGGTTTCACCCCTCATCAGCCAGGCTAGCTTGAATCCAGTGGCATGGGAAGCACGGGACCCACGTCTGGGCATACCCTTCCCACTTAGGGCGACAAAGCAAAAACAACAAGTGATGGACGGAATGCTGAACATTGTCAAACACTCACCCCCAATCATAGATCTGGGTTTAATCCATCGTTCTTTTGCTCACCATGCCACCCCAGTTTGGACCCAGCCATATGTAAATCAGTCTTGACCCTTTTCCGCATGGGAACAGTCCAGCCCGAACTGACAAGCCAGGTCCGGGACCCATGTCTGGGCATACCCTTGCCACTTAGTGCGACAAAGCAAAAACAACAACAAGTGATGGACGGAATGCTGAACATTGTCAAACACTCACCCCCAGTCACAGATCTGCATTAATCCATCGTTCTTTTGCTCACCATGCCACCCCAGTTTGGACCCAGCCATATGCAAATCAGTCTTGACTCTGTTCCTCATGGGAACAGTCCAGCCCGAACTGCCAAGCCAGGTCCTCACTGGACTGGAAACAAGCATCCTGGGACCGGTTTCGGGGTTTCACCCCTCATCAGCCAGGCTAGCTTGAATCCAGTGGCATGGGAAGCACGGGACCCAAGTCTGGGCATACCCTTCCCACTTAGGGCGACAAAGCAAAAACAACAACAAGTGATGGATGGAATGCTGAACATTGTCAAACACTCACCCCCAGTCACAGATCTGGGTTTAACCCATCGTTCTTTTGCTCACCATGCCACCCCAGTTTGGACCCAGCCATATGCAAATCAGTCTTGACCCTGTTCCTCATGGGAACAGTCCAGCCCGAACTGCCAAGCCAGGTCCTCACTGGACCGGAAACAAGCATCCTGGGACCGGTTTCAGGGTTTCAGCCCTCATCAGCCAGGCTAGCTTGAATCCAGTGGCATGGGAAGCACGGGACCCACGTCTGGGCATACCCTTCCCACTTAGGGCGACAAAGGAAAAACCACAACAAGTGATGGTCGGAATGCTGAACATTGTCAAACACTCACCCCCAGTCACAGATCTGGGTTTAATCCATCGTTCTTTTGCTCACCATGCCACCCCAGTTTGAACCCAGCCATATGCAAATCAGTCTTGACCCTGTTCCTCATGGGAACAGTCCAGCCCGAACTGCCAAGCCAGGTCCTCACTGGACCGGAAACAAGCATCCTGGGACCGGTTTCAGGGTTTCACCCCTGATCAGCCAGGGTAGCTTGAATCCAGTGGCATGGGAAGCACGGGACCCACGTCTGGGCATACCCTTCCCACTTAGGGCGACAAAGCAAAAACAACAACAAGTGATGGACGGAATGCTGAACATTGTCAAACACTCACCCCCAGTCACAGATCTGGGTTTAATCCATCGTTCTTTTGCTCACCATGCCACCCCAGTTTGGACCCAGCCATATGCAAATCAGTCTTGACCCTGTCCCTCATGGGAACAGTCCAGCCCAAACTGCCAAGCCAGGTCCTCACTGGACCGGAAACAAGCATCCTGGGACCGGTTTCGGGGTTTCACCCCTCATCAGCCAGGCTAGCTTGAATCCAGTGGCATGGGAAGCACAGGACCCACGTCTGGGCATACCCTTCCCACTTAGAGCAACAAAGCAAAAAACAACAACAAGTGATGGACGGAATGCTGAACATTGTCAAACACTCACCCCCAGTCACAGATCTGGGTTTAATCCAGTTCTTTTGCTCACCATGCCACCATAGTTTGGACCCAGCCATATGCAAATCAGTCTTGACCCTGTTCCTCATGGGAACAGTCCAGCCCGAACTGCCAAGCCAGGTCCTCACTGGAGCGGAAACAAGCATCCTGGGACCGGTTTCGGGGTTTCACCCCTCATCAGCCAGGGTAGCTTGAATCCAGTGGCATGGGAAGCACAAGACCCACGTCTGGGCATACCCTTCTCACTTAGGGCGACAAAGCAAAAACAACAACCAGTGACGGACGGAATGCTGAACATTGTCAAACACTCACCCCCAGTCACAGATCTGGGTTTAATCCATCGTTCTTTTGCTCACCATGCCACCCCAGTTTGAACCCAGCCATATGCAAATCAGTCTTGACCCTGTTCCTCATGGGAACAGTCCAGCCCGAACTGCCAAGCCAGGTCCTCACTGGACCGGAAACAAGCATCCTGGGACCGGTTTCGGGGTTCCACCCCTCATCAGCCAGGGAAGCTTGAATCCAGTGGCATGGGAAGCACGGGACCCACGTCTGGGCAGACCCTTCCCACTTAGGGCGACAAAGCAAAAACAACAACAAGTGATTGACGGAATACTGAACATTGTCAAACACTCACCCCCAGTCACAGATCTGGGTTTAATCCATCGTTCTTTTGCTCACCATGCCACCCCAGTTTGGACCCATCCATATGCAAATCAGTCTTGACCCTGTTCCTCATGGGAACAGTCCAGCCCGAACTGCCAAGCCAGGTCCTCAACGGACTGGAAACAAGCATCCTGGGACTGGTTTCGGGGTTTCACCCCTCATCAGCCAGGCTAGCTTGAATCCAGTGGCATGGGAAGCACGGGACCCACGTCTGGGCATACCCTTCCCACTTAGGGCGACAAAGCAAAAACAACAACAAGTGATGGACGGAATGCTGAACATTGTCAAACACTCACCCCCAATCATAGATCTGGGTTTAATCCATCGTTCTTTTGCTCACCATGCCACCCCAGTTTGGACCCAGCCATATGCAAATTAGTCTTGACCCTTTTCCTCATGGGAACAGTCCAGCCCGAACTGCCAAGCCAGGTCCGGGACCCATGTCTGGGCATACCCTTGCCACTTAGGGCGACAAAGCAAAAACAACACCAAGTGATGGACGGAATGCTGAACATTGTCAAACACTCACCCCCAATCATAGATCTGGGTTTAATCCATCGTTCTTTTGCTCACCATGCCACCCCAGTTTGGACCCAGCCATATGCAAATCAGTCTTGACCCTGTTCCTCATGGGAACAGTCCAGCCCGAACTGCCAAGCCAGGTCCTCACTGGACTGGAAACAAGCATCCTGGGACTGGTTTCGGGGTTTCACCCCTCATCAGCCAGGCTAGCTTGAATCCAGTGGCATGGGAAGCACGGGACCCACGTCTGGGCATACCCTTCCCACTTAGGGCGACAAAGCAAAAACAACAACAAGTGATGGATGGAATGCTGAACATTGTCAAACACTCACCCCCAGTCACAGATCTGGGTTTAACCGATCGTTCTTTTGCTCACCATGCCACCCCAGTTTGGACCCAGCCATATGCAAATCAGTCTTGACCCTGTTCCTCATGGGAACAGTCCAGCCCGAACTGCCAAGCCAGGTCCTCACTGGACTGGAAACAAGCATCCTGGGACCGGTTTCGGGGTTTCAGCCCTCATCAGCCAGGCTAGCTTGAATCCAGTGGCATGGGAAGCACGGGACCCACGTCTGGGCATACCCATCCCACTTAGGGCGACAAAGCAAAAACCACAACAAGTGATGGTCGGAATGCTGAACATTGTCAAACACTCACCCCCAGTCACAGATCTGGGTTTAATCCATCGTTCTTTTGCTCACCATGCCACCCCAGTTTGAACCCAGCCATATGCAAATCAGTCTTGACCCTGTTCCTCATGGGAACAGTCCAGCCCGAACTGCCAAGCCAGGTCCTCACTGGACCGGAAACAAGCATCCTGGGACCGGTTTCAGGGTTTCACCCCTCATCAGCCAGGGTAGCTTGAATCCAGTGGCATGGGAAGCACGGGACCCACGTCTGGGCATACCCTTCCCACTTAGGGCGACAAAGCAAAAACAACAACAAGTGATGGACGGAATGCTGAACATTGTCAAACACTCACCCCCAGTCACAGATCTGGGTTTAATCCATCGTTCTTTTGCTCACCATGCCACCCCAGTTTGGACCCAGCCATATGCAAATCAGTCTTGACCCTGTTCCTCATGGGAACAGTCCAGCCCAAACTGCCAAGCCAGGTCCTCACTGGACCGGAAACAAGCATCCTGGGACCGGTTTCGGGGTTTCACCCCTCATCAGCCAGGCTAGCTTGAATCCAGTGGCATGGGAAGCACAGGACCCACGTCTGGGCATACCCTTCCCACTTAGAGCAACAAAGCAAAAAACAACAACAAGTGATGGACGGAATGCTGAACATTGTCAAACACTCACCCCCAGTCACAGATCTGGGTTTAATCCAGTTCTTTTGCTCACCATGCCACCATAGTTTGGACCCAGCCATATGCAAATCAGTCTTGACCCTGTTCCTCATGGGAACAGTCCAGCCCGAACTGCCAAGCCAGGTCCTCACTGGAGCGGAAACAAGCATCCTGGGACCGGTTTCGGGGTTTCACCCCTCATCAGCCAGGGTAGCTTGAATCCAGTGGCATGGGAAGCACAAGACCCACGTCTGGGCATACCCTTCCCACTTAGGGCGACAAAGCAAAAACTACAACCAGTGACGGACGGAATGCTGAACATTGTCAAACACTCACCCCCAGTCACAGATCTGGGTTTAATCCATCGTTCTTTTGCTCACCATGCCACCCCAGTTTGCACCCAGCCATATGCAAATCAGTCTTGACCCTGTTCCTCATGGGAACAGTCCAGCCCGAACTGCCAAGCCAGGTCCTCACTGGACCAGAAACAAGCATCCTGGGACCGGTTTCGGGGTTCCACCCCTCATCAGCCAGAGAAGCTTGAATCCAGTGGCATGGGAAGCACGGGACCCACGTCTGGGCATACCCTTCCCACTTAGGGCGACAAAGCAAAAACAACAACAAGTGATGGACGGAATGCTGAACATTGTCAAACACTCACCCACAGTCACAGATCTGGGTTTAATCCATCATTCTTTTGCTCACCATGCCACCCCAGTTTGGACCCAGCCATATGCAAATCAGTCTTGACCCTGTTCCTCATGGGAACAGTCCAGCCCGAACTGCCAAGCCAGGTCCTCAACGGACTGGAAACAAGCATCCTAGGACTGGTTTCGGGGTTTCACCCCTCATCAGCCAGGCTAGCTTGAATCCAGTGGCATGGGAAGCACGGGACCCACGTCTGGGCATACCCTTCCCACTTAGGGCGACAAAGCAAAAACAACAACAAGTGATGGACGGAATGCTGAACATTGTCAAACACTCACCCCCAATCATAGATCTGGGTTTAATCCATCGTTCTTTTGCTCACCATGCCACCCCAGTTTGGACCCAGCCATATGCAAATCAGTCTTGACCCTGTTCCTCATGGGAATAGTCCAGCCCGAACTGCCAAGCCAGGTCCTCAACGGACTGGAAGCAAGCATCCTAGGACTGGTTTCGGGGTTTCACCCCTCATCAGCCAGGCTAGCTTGAATCCAGTGGCATGGGAAGCACGGGACCCACGTCTGGGCATACCCTTCCCACTTAGGGCGACAAAGCAAAAACAACAACAAGTGATGGACGGAATGCTGAACATTGTCAAACACTCACCCCCAATCATAGATCTGGGTTTAATCCATCGTTCTTTTGCTCACCATGCCACCCCAGTTTGGACCCAGCCATATGCAAATCAGTCTTGACCCTTTTCCTCATGGGAACAGTCCAGCCCGAACTGCCAAGCCAGGTCCGGGACCCATGTCTGGGCATACCCTTGCCACTTAGGGCGACAAAGCAAAAACAACAACAAGTGATGGACGGAATGCTGAACATTGTCAAACACTCACCCCCAATCATAGATCTGGGTTTAATCCATCGTTCTTTTGCTCACCATGCCACCCCAGTTTGGACCAAGCCATATGCAAATCAGTCTTGACCCTGTTCCTCATGGGAACAGTCCAGCCCGAACTGCCAAGCCAGGTCCTCACTGGACCGGAAACAAGCATCCTGGGACCGGTTTCGGGGTTTCAGCCCTCATCAGCCAGGCTAGCTTGAATCCAGTGGCATAGGAAGCACGGGACCCATGTCTGGGCATACCCTTCCCACTTAGGCTGACAAAGCAAAAACAACAACAAGTGATGGACGGAATGCTGAACATTGTCAAACACTCACCCCCAGTCACAGATCTGGGTTTAATCCATCGTTCTTTTGCTCACCATGCCACCCCAGTTTGAACCCAGCCATATGCAAATCAGTCTTGACGCTGTTCCTCATGGGAACAGTCCAGCCCGAACTGCCAAGCCAGGTCCTCACTGGACGGGAAACAAGCATCCTGGGACCGGTTTCGGGGTTTCACCCCTCATCAGCCAGGGTAGCTTGAATCCAGTGGCATGGGAAGCACGGGACCCATGTCTGGGCATACCCTTCCCACTTAGGGCGACAAAGCAAAAACAACAACAAGTGATGGACGGAATGCTGAACATTGTCAAACACTCACCCCCAGTCACAGATCTGGGTTTAATCCATCGTTCTTTTGCTCACCATGCCACCCCAGTTTGGACCCAGCCACATGTAAATCAGTCTTGACCCTGTTCCTCATGGGAACAGTCCAGCCTGACTGCCAACCCAGATCCTCACTGGACCGGAAACAAGCATCCTGGGACCGGTTTCGGGGTTTCACCCCTCATCAGCCAGGCTAACTTGAATCCAGTGGCATGGGAAGCACGGGACCCACGTCTGGGCATAAACCTTCCCACTTAGAGCAACAAAGCAAAAAACAACAAGTGATGGACGGAATGCTGAACATTGTCAAACACTCACCCCCAGTCACAGATCTGGGTTTAATCCAGTTCTTTTGCTCACCATGCCACCATAGTTTGGACCCAGCCATATGCAAATCAGTCTTGACCCTGTTCCTCATGGGAACAGTCCAGCCCGAACTGCCAAGCCAGGTCCTCACTGGACTGGATACAAGCATCCTGGGACCGGTTTTGGGGTTTCAGCCCTCATCAGCCAGGCTAGCTTGAATCCAGTGGCATGGGAAGCACGGGACCCACTTCTGGGCATACCCTTCCCACTTAGGGCGACAAAGCAAAAACAACAACCAATGACGGACGGAATGCTGAACATTGTCAAACACTCACCCCCAGTCACAGATCTGGGTTTAATGCATCGTTGTTTTGCTCACCATGCCACCCCAGTTTGGACCCAGCCATATGCAAATCAGTCTTGACCCTGTTCCTCATGGGAACAGTCCGGCCCGAACTGCCAAGCCAGGTCCTCACTGGACCAGAAACAAGCATCCTGGGACCGGTTTCGGGGTTCCACCCCTCATCAGCCAGGGAAGCTTGAATCCAGTGGCATGGGAAGCACGGGACCCACGTCTGGGCATACCCTTCCCACTTAGGGCGACAAAGCAAAAACAACAACAAGTGATGGACGGAATGCTGAACATTGTCAAACACTCACCCACAGTCACAGATCTGGGTTTAATCCATCATTCTTTTGCTCACCATGCCACCCCAGTTTGGACCCAGCCATATGCAAATCAGTCTTGACCCTGTTCCTCATGGGAACAGTCCAGCCCGAACTGCCAAGCCAGGTCCTCAACGGACAGGAAACAAGCATCCTAGGACTGGTTTCGGGGTTTCACCCCTCATCAGCCAGGCTAGCTTGAATCCAGTGGCATGGGAAGCACGGGACCCACGTCTGGGCATACCCTTCCCACTTAGGGCGACAAAGCAAAAACAACAACAAGTGATGGACGGAATGCTGAACATTGTCAAACACTCACCCCCAATCATAGATCTGGGTTTAATCCATCGTTCTTTTGCTCACCATGCCACCCCAGTTTGGACCCAGCCATATGCAAATCAGTCTTGACCCTTTTCCTCATGGGAACAGTCCAGCCCGAACTGCCAAGCCAGGTCCGGGACCCATGTCTGGGCATACCCTTGCCACTTAGGGCGACAAAGCAAAAACAACAACAAGTGATGGACGGAATGCTGAACATTGTCAAACACTCACCCCCAATCATAGATCTGGGTTTAATCCATCGTTCTTTTGCTCACCATGCCACCCCAGTTTGGACCCAGCCATATGCAAATCAGTCTTGACCCTGTTCCTCATGGGAACAGTCCAGCCCAAACTGCCAAGCCAGGTCCTCAACGGACTGGAAACAAGCATCCTAGGACTGGTTTCGGGGTTTCACCCCTCATCAGCCAGGCTAGCTTGAATCCAGTGGCATGGGAAGCACGGGACCCACGTCTGGGCATACCCTTCCCACTTAGGGCGACAAAGCAAAAACAACAACAAGTGATGGACGGAATGCTGAACATTGTCAAACACTCACCCCCAATCATAGATCTGGGTTTAATCCATCGTTCTTTTGCTCACCATGCCACCCCAGTTTGGACCCAGCCATATGCAAATCAGTCTTGACCCTTTTCCTCATGGGAACAGTCCAGCCCGAACTGCCAAGCCAGGTCCGGGACCCATGTCTGGGCATACCCTTGCCACTTAGGGCGACAAAGCAAAAACAACAACAAGTGATGGACGGAATGCTGAACATTGTCAAACACTCACCCCCAATCATAGATCTGGGTTTAATCCATCGTTCTTTTGCTCACCATGCCACCCCAGTTTGGACCAAGCCATATGCAAATCAGTCTTGACCCTGTTCCTCATGGGAACAGTCTAGCCCGAACTGCCAAGCCAGGTCCTCACTGGACCGGAAACAAGCATCCTGGGACCGGTTTCGGGGTTTCAGCCCTCATCAGCCAGGCTAGCTTGAATCCAGTGGCATAGGAAGCACGGGACCCATGTCTGGGCATACCCTTCCCACTTAGGCTGACAAAGCAAAAACAACAACAAGTGATGGACGGAATGCTGAACATTGTCAAACACTCACCCCCAGTCACAGATCTGGGTTTAATCCATCGTTCTTTTGCTCACCATGCCACCCCAGTTTGAACCCAGCCATATGCAAATCAGTCTTGACCCTGTTCCTCATGGGAACAGTCCAGCCCGAACTGCCAAGCCAGGTCCTCACTGGACCGGAAACAAGCATCCTGGGACCCGTTTCGGGGTTTCACCCCTCATCAGCCAGGGTAGCTTGAATCCAGTGGCATGGGAAGCACGGGACCCACGTCTGGGCATACCCTTCCCACTTAGGGCGACAAAGCAAAAACAACAAGTGATGGACGGAATGCTGAACATTGTCAAACACTCACCCCCAGTCACAGATCTGGGTTTAATCCATCGTTCTTTTGCTCACCATGCCAACCCAGTTTGGACCCAGCCATCTGCAAATCAGTCTTGACCCTGTTCCTCATGGGAACAGTCCAGCCCGAACTGCCAAGCCAGGTCCTCACTGGACCGGAAACAAGCATCCTGGGACCGGTTTCGGGGTTTCACCCCTCATCAGCCAGGCTAGCTTGAATCCAGTGGCATGGGAAGCACGGGACCCACGTCTGGGCATACCCGTCACACTTAGGGCGACAAAGCAAAAACAACAACAAGTGATGGACGGAATGCTGAACATTGTCAAACACTCACCCCCAGTCACAGATCTGGGTTTAATCCATAGTTCTTTTGCTCACCATGCCACCCCAGTTTGGACCCAGCCATAAGCAAATCAGTCTTGACCCTGTTCCTCATGGGAACAGTCCAGCCCGAACTGCCAAGCCAGGTACTCACTGGACCGGAAACAAGCAACCTGGGACCGGTTTCGGGGTTTCACCCCTCATCAGTCAGGCTAGCTTGAATCCAGTGGCATGGGAAGCACGGGACCCATGTCTGGGCATACCCTTCCCACTTAGGGCGACAAAGCAAAAACAACAACAAGTGATGGACGGAATGCTGAACATTGTCAAACACTCACCCCCAGTCACAGATCTGGGTTTAATCCATCGTTGTTTTGCTCACCATGCCACCCCAGTTTGGACCCAGCCATATGCAAATCAGTCTTGACCCTGTTCCTCATGGGAACAGTCCAGCCCGAACTGCCAAGCCAGGTCCTCACTGGACCGGAAACAAGCATCCTGGGACCGGTTTCGGGGTTTCACCCCTCATCAGCCAGGCTAGCTTGAATCCAGTGGCATGGGAAGCACGGGACCCACGTCTGGGCATACCCTTCCCACTTAGGGCGACAAAGCAAAAACAACAACAAGTGATGGACGGAATGCTGAACATTGTCAAACACTCACCCCCAGTCACAGATCTGGGTTTAATCCATAGTTCTTTTGCTCACCATGCCACCCCAGTTTGGACCCAGCCATATGCAAATCAGTCTTGACCCTGTTCCTCATGGGAACAGTCCAGCCCGAACTGCCAAGCCAGGTCCTCACTGGACCGGAAACAAGCATCCTGGAACCGGTTTCGGGGTTTCACCCCTCATCAGCCAGGCTAGTTGAATCCAGTGGCATGGGAAGCACGGGACCCACGTCTGGGCATACCCTTCCCACTTAGGGCGACAAAGCAAAAACAACAAGTGATGGATGGAATGCTGAACATTGTCAAACACTCACCCCCAGTCACAGATCTGGGTTTAATCCATCGTTCTTTTGCTCACCATGCCACCCCAGTTTGGACCCAGCCATCTGCAAATCAGTCTTGACCCTGTTCCTCATGGGAACAGTCCAGCCCGAACTGCCAAGCCAGGTCCTCACTGGACCGGAAACAAGCATCCTGGGACCGGTTTCGGGGTTTCACCCCTCATCAGCCAGGCTAGCTTGAATCCAGTGGCATGGGAAGCACGGGACCCACGTCTGGGCATACCCTTCCCACTTAGGGCGACAAAGCAAAAACAACAACAAGTGATGGACGGAATGCTGAACATTGTCAAACACTCACCCCCAGTCACAGATCTGGGTTTAATCCATCGGCAGATCCTCACTGGACCGGAAACAAGCATCCTGGGACCGGTTTCGGGGTTTCACCCCTCATCAGCCAGGCTAACTTGAATCCAGTGGCATGGGAAGCACGGGACCCACGTCTGTGCATAAACCTTCCCACTTAGAGCAACAAAGCAAAAAACAACAAGTGATGGACGGAATGCTGAACATTGTCAAACACTCACCCCCAGTCACAGATCTGGGTTTAATCCAGTTCTTTTGCTCACCATGCCACCATAGTTTGTACCCAGCCATATGCAAATCAGTCTTGACCCTGTTCCTCATGGGAACAGTCCAGCCCGAACTGCCAAGCCAGGTCCTCACTGGTCTGGATACAAGCATCCTGGGACCGGTTTCGGGGTTTCAGCCCTCATCAGCCAGGCTAGCTTGAATCCAGTGGCATGGGAAGCACGGGACCCACTTCTGGGCATACCCTTCCAACTTAGGGCGACAAAGCAAAAACAACAACCAATGACGGACGGAATGCTGAACATTGTCAAACACTCACCCCCAGTCACAGATCTGGGTTTAATGCATCGTTGTTTTGCTCACCATGCCACCCCAGTTTGGACCCAGCCATATGCAAATCAGTCTTGACCCTGTTCCTCATGGGAACAGTCCAGCCCGAACTGCCAAGCCAGGTCCTCACTGGACCGGAAACAAGCATCTTGGGACCGGTTTCGGGGTTTCACCCCTCATCAGCCAGGCTAGCTTGAATCCAGTGGCATGGGAAGCACGGGACCCACGTCTGGGCATACCCTTACCACTTAGGGCGACAAAGCAAAAACAACAACAAGTGATGGACGGAATACTGAACATTGTCAAACACTCACCCCCAGTCACAGATCTGGGTTTAATCCATCGTTCTTTTGCTCACCATGCCACCCCAGTTTGGACCCAGCCATATGCAAATCAGTCTTGACCCTGTTCCTCATGGGAACAGTCCAGCCCGAACTGCCAAGCCAGGTCCTCACTGGACCAGAAACAAGCATCCTGGGACCGGTTTCAGGGTTTCACCCCTCATCAGCCATGCTAGCTTGAATCCAGTGGCATGGGAAGCACGGGACCCACGTCTGGGCATACCCTTCCCACTTAGGGCGACAAAGCAAGAACAACAACAAGTGATGGATGGAATGCTGAACATTGTCAAACACTCACCCCCAGTCACAGATCTGGGTTTAACCCAATGTTCTTTTGCTCACCATGCCACCCCAGTTTGGACCCAGCCATATGCAAATCAGTCTTGACCCTGTTCCTCATGGGAACAGTCCAGCCCGAACTGCCAAGCCAGGTCCTCACTGGACCGGAAACAAGCATCCTGGGACCGGTTTCGGGGTTTCAGCCCTCATCAGCCAGGCTAGCTTGAATCCAGTGGCATGGGAAGCACGGGACCCACGTCTGGGCATACCCTTCCCACTTAGGGCGACAAAGCAAAAACAACAACAAGTGATGGACGGAATGCTGAACATTGTCAAACACTCACCCCCAGTCACAGATCTGGGTTTAATCCATCGTTCTTTTGCTCACCATGCCACCCCAGTTTGAACCCAGCCATATGCAAATCAGTCTTGACCCTGTTCCTCATGGGAACAGTCCAGCCCGAACTGCCAAGCCAGGTCCTCACTGGACCGGAAACAAGCATCCTGGGACCCGTTTCGGGGTTTCACCCCTCATCAGCCAGGGTAGCTTGAATCCAGTGGCATGGGAAGCACGGGACCCACGTCTGGGCATACCCTTCCCACTTAGGGCGACAAAGCAAAAACAACAAGTGATGGACGGAATGCTGAACATTGTCAAACACTCACCCCCAGTCACAGATCTGGGTTTAATCCATCGTTCTTTTGCTCACCATGCCACCCCAGTTTGGACCCAGCCATCTGCAAATCAGTCTTGACCCTGTTCCTCATGGGAACAGTCCAGCCCGAACTGCCAAGCCAGGTCCTCACTGGACTGGAAACAAGCATCCTGGGACCGGTTTCTGGGTTTCACCCCTCATCAGCCAGGCTAGCTTGAATCCAGTGGCATGGGAAGCACGGGACCCACGTCTGGGCATACCCGTCACACTTAGGGCGACAAAGCAAAAACAACAACAAGTGATGGACGGAATGCTGAACATTGTCAAACACTCACCCCCAGTCACAGATCTGGGTTTAATCCATAGTTCTTTTGCTCACCATACCACCCCAGTTTGGACCCAGCCATATGCAAATCAGTCTTGACCCTGTTCCTCATGGGAACAGTCCAGCCCGAACTGCCAAGCCAGGTACTCACTGGACCGGAAACAAGCAACCTGGGACCGGTTTCGGGGTTTCACCCCTCATCAGTCAGGCTAGCTTGAATCCAGTGGCATGGGAAGCACGGGACCCATGTCTGGGCATACCCTTCCCACTTAGGGCGACAAAGCAAAAACAACAACAAGTGATGGACGGAATGCTGAACATTGTCAAACACTCACCCCCAGTCACAGATCTAGGTTTAATCCATCGTTCTTTTGCTCACCATGCCACCCCAGTTTCGACCCAGCCATATGCAAATCAGTCTTGACCATGTTCCTCATGGGAACAGTCCAGCCCGAACTGCCAAGCCAGGTCCTCACTGGACCGGAAACAAGCATCCTGGGACCGGTTTCGGGGTTTCACCCCTCATCAGCCAGGCTAGCTTGAATCCAGTGGCATGGGAAGCACGGGACCCACGTCTGGGCATACCCTTCCCACTTAGGGCGACAAAGCAAAAACAACAACAAGTGATGGACGGAATGCTGAACATTGTCAAACACTCACCCCCAGTCACAGATCTGGGTTTAATCCATAGTTCTTTTGCTCACCATGCCACCCCAGTTTGGACCCAGCCATATGCAAATCAGTCTTGACCCTGTTCCTCATGGGAACAGTCCAGCCCGAACTGCCAAGCCAGGTCCTCACTGGACCGGAAACAAGCAACCTGGAACCGGTTTCGGGGTTTCAACCCTCATCAGCCAGGCTAGTTGAATCCAGTGGCATGGGAAGCACGGGACCCACGTCTGGGCATACCCTTCCCACTTAGGGCGACAAAGCAAAAACAACAACAAGTGATGGACGGAATGCTGAACATTGTCAAACACTCACCCCCAGTCACAGATCTGGGTTTAATCCATCGTTCTTTTGCTCACCATGCCACCCCAGTTTGGACCCAGCCACATATAAATCAGTATTGACCCTGTTCCTCATGGGAACAGTCCAGCCCGCACTGCCAAGCCAGGTCCTCACTGGAGCGGAAACAAGCATCCTGGGACCGGTTTCGGGGTTTCACCCCTCATCAGCCAGGGTAGCTTGAATCCAGTGGCATGGGAAGCACGGGACCCACGTCTGGGCATACCCTTCCCACTTAGGGCGATAAAGCAAAAACAACAACAAGTGATGGACGGAATGCTGAACATTGTCAAACACTCACCCCCAGTCACAGATCTGGGTTTAATCCATCGTTCTTTTGCTCAGCATGCCACCCCAGTTTGGACCCAGCCATATGCAAATCAGTCTTGACCCTGTTCCTCATGGGAACAGTCCAGCCCGAACTGCGAAGCCAGGTCCTCACTGGACTGGATACAAGCATCCTGGGACCGGTTTCGGGGTTTCACCCCTCATCAGCCAGGCTAGCTTGAATCCAGTGGCATGGGAAGCACCGGACCCATGTCTGGGCATACCCTTCCCACTTAGGGCGACAAAGCAAAAACAACAACCAGTGACGGACGGAATGCTGAACATTGTCAAACACTCACCCCCAGTCACAGATCTGGGTTTAATCCATCGTTGTTTTGCTCACCATGCCACCCCAGTTTGGACCCAGCCATATGCAAATCAGTCTTGACCCTGTTCCTCATGGGAACAGTCCAGCCCGAACTGCCAAGCCAGGTCCTCACTGGACCGGAAACAAGCATCCTGTGACCGGTTTCGGGGTTTCAGCCCTCATCAGCCAGGATAGCTTGAATCCAGTGGCATGGGAAGCACAGGACCCACGTCTGGGCATACCCTTCCCACTTAGGGCGACAAAGCAAAAACAACAACAAGTGATGGACGGAATGCTGAACATTGTCAAACACTCACCCCCAGTCACAGATCTGGGTTTAATCCATCGTTCTTTTGCTCACCATGCCACCCCAGTTTGAACCCAGCCATATGCAAATCAGTCTTGACCCTGTTCCTCATGGGAACAGTCCAGCCCGAACTGCCAAGCCAGGTCCTCACTGGACCGGAAACAAGCATCCTGGGACCCGTTTCGGGGTTTCACCCCTCATCAGCCAGGGTAGCTTGAATCCAGTGGCATGGGAAGCACGGGACCCACGTCTGGGCATACCCTTCCCACTTAGGGCGACAAAGCAAAAACAACAAGTGATGGATGGAATGCTGAACATTGTCAAACACTCACCCCCAGTCACAGATCTGGGTTTAATCCATCGTTCTTTTGCTCACCATGCCACCCCAGTTTGGACCCAGCCATCTGCAAATCAGTCTTGACCCTGTTCCTCATGGGAACAGTCCAGCCCGAACTGCCAAGCCAGGTCCTCACTGGACCGGAAACAAGCATCCTGGGACCGGTTTCGGGGTTTCACCCCTCATCAGCCAGGCTAGCTTGAATCCAGTGGCATGGGAAGCACGGGACCCACGTCTGGGCATACCCGTCACACTTAGGGCGACAAAGCAAAAACAACAACAAGTGATGGACGGAATGCTGAACATTGTCAAACACTCACCCCCAGTCACCGATCTGGGTTTAATCCATAGTTCTTTTGCTCACCATGCCACCCCAGTTTGGACCCAGCCATATGCAAATCAGTCTTGACCCTGTTCCTCATGGGAACAGTCCAGCCTGAACTGCCAAGCCAGGTCCTCACTGGACTGGATACAAGCATCCTGGGACCGGTTTCGGGGTTTCACCCCTCATCAGCCAGGCTAGCTTGAATCCAGTGGCATGGGAAGCACGGGACCCACGTCTGGGCATACCCTTCCCACTTAGGGCGACAAAGCAAAAACAACAACCAGTGACAGACGGAATGCTGAACATTGTCAAACACTCACCCCCAGTCACAGATCTGGGTTTAATCCATCGTTGTTTTGCTCACCATGCCACCCCAGTTTGGACCCAGCCATATGCAAATCAGTCTTGACCCTGTTCCTCATGGGAACAGTCCAGACCGAACTGCCAAGCCAGGTCCTCACTGGACCGGAAACAAGCATCCTGGGACCGGTTTCGGGGTTTCACCCCTCATCAGCCAGGGTAGCTTGAATCCAGTGGCATGGGAAGCACGGGACCCATGTCTGGGCATACCCTTCCCACTTAGGGCGACAAAGCAAAAACAACAACAAGTGATGGACGGAATGCTGAACATTGTCAAACACTCACCCCCAGTCACAGATCTGGGTTTAATCCATCGTTCTTTTGCTCACCATGCCACCCCAGTTTGGACCCAGCCATATGCAAATCAGTCTTGACCCTGTTTCTAATGGAACAGTCCAGCCCGAACTGCCAAGCCAGGTCCTCACTGGACCGGAAACAAGCATCCTGGGACCGGTTTCAGGGTTTCACACCTCATCAGCCATGCTAGCTTGAATCCAGTGGCATGGGAAGCACGGGACCCACGTCTGGGCATACCCTTCCCACTTAGGGCGACAAAGCAAGAACAACAACAAGTGATGGATGGAATGCTGAACATTGTCAAACACTCACCCCCAGTCACAGATCTGGGTTTAACCCAATGTTCTTTTGCTCACCATGCCACCCCAGTTTGGACCCAGCCATATGCAAATCAGTCTTGACCCTGTTCCTCATGGGAACAGTCCAGCCCGAACTGCCAAGCCAGGTCCTCACTGGACCGAAACAAGCATCCTGGGACCGGTTTCGGGGTTTCAGCCCTCATCAGCCAGGCTAGCTTGAATCCAGTGGTATGGGAAGCACGGGACCCACGTCTGGGCATACCCTTGCCACTTAGGGCAAAGCAAAAACAACAACAAGTGATGGACGGAATGCTGAACATTGTCAAACACTCACCCCCAGTCACAGATCTGGGATTAATCCATTGTTCTTTTGCTCACCATGCCACCCCAGTTTGGACCTAGCCATATGCAAATCAGTCTTCACCCTGTTCCTCATGGGAACAGTCCAGCCCGAACTGCCAAGCCAGGTCCTCACTGGACCGGAAACAAGCTTTTTTTTTTTTTTTTTTTTTTAGTTTCAAAACCTTTATTCAACCATTAAAAGCAGAATACATGTTAGCCAATCCATGTTTCAGGTGGCACGACATTGGACCAGGTGAAAACCCGCACACAGTGCCTAGGCCAACACCAGTTTAACATCTAGATGTTAATGCATTCCGAAGTAAAAGAAACTAAAAGCAGGAATGTTTAAAAGCAATGGGATAAAAGAAAAAAAAAAACAAAGATCAATCCCAAGAAACACAGCAACTCCTGTGTTAGAAAAAAGCCCAAACTAAAAAATAAACCAACCATCACCCATGATCACTCCAACACCATTCCAAATAGGAAGGCACCTTACCCTTCAGACATATATCTTTAGACAAGTAATCGTGGACCAAGGAACAACCAAGAGCATAGACCACTTGTGGGGAGAGATCAACACCTTTGAAAAGTAGAAGATTTCTAGCCCTCCACAAAGCATCCTTCAAGCAATTAACCACAATCCAATACTTCTGACATGGGGAGCTGGAAACGAACAGGCCAAAGATCACACCCTCTCTAGACAAAACCACATCAGAATTCAGGGAAGAAAGCCATACTTCCGCCAAAGCCCACACCTGTTGTGCCATGGGGCAGTACCAAAAGAGGTGGTCACAAGATTCTTCTGCCAAACAACCCTTCCTGACACAAAAGGGTGCCCTAGAACATCGTCGCCTAAACAAAAAAAGGCGGAGAGGCAGGCAACCATGTGCTGTGGACCATGCCAGGTCACAATGGATATTTTGAAGGTACCGTACAGAAACATTTGCCCAAATAGCCTTAGAAGCCAGGTCTGAAAACCCCCTGACTGGTACCTGCTGCTGGGCCCCAGTAACAAATTTGCGAATGAGCCTAGGTGAGATCAAGCCCAAAGGAATTGCGTGTAAATTGTGAGTCCTAATGAATTTCCTGGCATAAAAGTAAGCAAATGGGCAGGATTCCGAATGAGGCATGCTATTTGAGACAACCATGCCCCATGTTCTGCACACCAGAAAATTCAGCCAGAAACTGGCAAAAAAAGACCACTTCCTTTCTTCCTTATCCAGACAAATACTCCCCCTAATCATGGTGCAAATAAACAAAGATTGCAAGGCGAGACCAATGTTTGGAGCACTCTTGCCACCCAAATCCACAGGCTTTAACATGGTCGAGCGAGCCACTCGTTCTTGCTTTCCTCCCCAAATGAACTGAAAAACCCACCTCTGTAGCAGTGTAAGGCAGTGTCGGGGGACGGGGTAAACCACTGCAATATACAGAAGGCATGATAGAAATTCTGCCTTTGCAACAAGTATTTTACCAGTCATAGTAAGTGACCGCAAACCCCAAAGTGCAATCTTCTGCTTTACCCTGGACATGCATTCAGACCAGCTCTGCAAGCTACAACCCTCACCAAAAAACAGACCAATAACTTTCACGCTATCTTGCACTACCTTAAGGCCCCAATCCATCTTATCTTCCTTCCAGTTCCTCATCAGCCAGGCTAGCTTGAATCCAGTGGCAAGGGAAGCACAGGACCCACGTCTGGGCATACCCTTCCCACTTAGGGCGACAATGCAAAAACAACAACAAGTGATGGACGGAATGCTGAACATTGTCAAACACTCACCCCCAGTCACAGATCTGGGTTTAATCCATCGTTCTTTTGCTCACCATGCCACCCCAGTTTGGACCCAGACATATGCAAATCAGTCTTGACCCTGTTCCTCATGGGAACAGTCCAGCCCGAACTGCCAAGCCAGGTCCTCACTGGACCGGAAACAAGCATCCTGGGACCGGTTTCGGGGTTTCAGCCCTCATCAGCCAGGCTAGCTTGAATCCAGTGGCATGGGAAGCACGGGACCCACGTCTGGGCATACCCTTCCCACTTAGGGCGACAAAGCAAAAACAACAACAAGTGATGGACGGAATGCTGAACATTGTCAAACACTCACCCCCAGTCACAGATCTGGGTTTAATCCATCGTTCTTTCGCTCACCATGCCACCCCAGTTTGGACCCAGCCATATGCAAATCAGTCTTGACCCTGTTCCTCATGGGAACAGTCCAGCCCGAACTGCCAAGCCAGGTCCTCACTGGACCGGAAACAAGCAACCTGGGACCGGTTTCGGGGTTTCACCCCTCATCAGCCAGGCTAGCTTGAATCCAGTGGCATGGGAAGCACTGGACCCACGTCTGGGCATACCCTTCCCACTTAGGGCGACAAAGCAAAAACAACAACAAGTGATGGAGGGAATGCTGAACATTGTCAAACACTCACCCCCAGTCACAGATCTGGGTTTAATCCATTGTTCTTTTGCTCACCATGCCACCCCAGTTTGGACCCAGCCATATGCAAATCAGTCTTGACCCTGTTCCTCATGGGAACAGTCCAGCCCGAACTGCCAAGCCAGGTCCTCACTGGACTGGATACAAGCATCCTGGGACCGGTTTCGGGGTTTCACCCCTCATCAGCCAGGCTAGCTTGAATCCAGTGGCATAGGAAGCACGGGACCCACGTCTGGGCATACCCTTCCCACTTAGAGCGACAAAGCAAAAACAACAACAAGTGATGGACGGAATACTGAACATTGTCAAACACTCACCCCCAGTCACAGATCTGGGTTTAATCCATCGTTCTTTTGCTCACCATGCGACCCCAGTTTGGTCCCAGCCATATGCAAATCAGTCTTGACCCTGTTCCTCATGGGAACAGTCCAGCCCGAACTGCCAAGCCAGGTCCTCACTGGACCGGAAACAAGCATCCTGGGACCGGTTTCAGGGTTTCACCCCTCATCAGCCAGGGTAGCTTGAATCCAGTGGCATGGGAAGCACGGGACCCACGTCTGGGCATACCCTTGCCACTTAGGGCGACAAAGCAAAAACAACAACAAGTGATGGACGGAATGCTGAACATTGTCAAACACTCACCCCCAGTCACAGATCTGGGTTTAATCCATTGTTCTTTTGCTCACCATGCCACCCCAGTTTAGACCTAGCCATATGCAAATCAGTCTTCACCCTGTTCCTCATGGGAACAGTCCATCCCGAACTGCCAAGCCAGGTCCTCACTGGACCGGAAACAAGCATCCTGGGACCGGTTTTGGGGTTTCACCCCTCATCAGCCAGGGTAGCTTGAATCCAGTGGCATGGGAAGCACAGGACCCACATCTGGGCATACCCTTCCCACTTAGGGCGACAAAGCAAAAACAACAACAAGTGATGGACGGAATACTGAACATTGTCAAACACTCACCCCCAGTCACAGATCTGGGTTTAATCCATCTTTCTTTTGCTCACCATGCCACCCCAGTTTGGACCCAGCCATATGCAAATCAGTCTTGACCCTGTTCCTCATGGGAACAGTCCAGCCCGAACTGCCAAGCCAGGTCCACACTGGACCGGAAACAAGCATCCTGGGACCGGTTTCGGTGTTTCACCCCTCATCAGCCATGCTAGCTTGAATCCAGTGGCATGGGAAGCACGGGACCCACGTCTGGGCATACCCTTCCCACTTAGGGCGCAAAGCAAAAACAACAACAAGTGATGGACGGAATGCTGAACATTGTCAAACACTCACCCCCAGTCACAGATCTGGGTTTAATCCATCGTTCTTTTGCTCACCATGCCACCACAGTTTGGACCCAGACATATGCAAATCAGTCTTGACCCTGTTCCTCATGGGAACAGTCCAGCCCGAACTGCCAAGCCAGGTCCTCACTGGACCGGAAACAAGCATCCTGGGACCTGTTTCGGGGTTTCACCCCTCATCAGCCAGGCTAGCTTGAATCCAGTGGCATGGGAAGCACGGGACCCACGTCTGGGCATACCCTTCCCACTTAGGGCGACAAAGCAAAAACAACAACAAGTGATGGACGGAATGCTGAACATTGTCAAACACTGGACTGGACTGGACTGTTCCCATGGGGAACAGGGTCAAGACTGATTTGCATATGGCTGGGTCCAAACTGGAATGGCATGGGCAGCAAAAAAAGGATGGATTAAACCCAGATCTGTGACTGGGGGTGAGTGTTTGCATTGTCAGCACTCCGTCCATCATCTTTTTGTGTTGCTAATGTCGCCCTAAGTGGGAAGGGTATGCCCAGACGTGGGTCCCGTGCTTCCCATGCCACTGGATTCAAGCTAGCCTGGCTGATGAGGGGTGAAACCCCGAAACCGGTCCCAGGATGCTTGTTTCCAGTCCAGGGAAGACCTGGCCTGGCAGTTCGGGCTGGACTGTTCCCATGAGGAACAGGGTCAAGACTGATTTGCAAATGGCTGGGTCCAAACTGGAATGGCATGGGCAGCAAAAAAACAATGGATTAAACCCAGATCTGTGACTGGGGGTGAGTGTTGCATTGTCAGCACTCCGTCTATCATCTTTTTATGTTGCTAATTCTAAGAAAAAACACGACATTCCACACATTCCAAGAAAAGACACGACATTCCACACATTCCAGGAAAAGACATGACATTTCAAAAAAAGACATGACATTCCAAGAAAAGACATGACATTCCACACATTCCAGGAAAAGACCTGACATTCCAAAAAAAGTCATGACATTCCAGGAAAAGACATGACATTCAAAGAAAAGACATGACATTCAAAAAAAGGCATGACATTACAGGAAAAGACATGGCATTCCACACATTCCAAGAAAAGACATGACATTCCAGGAAAAGACATGACATGCCAAAAAAAGACATGAGATTCCACACATTCCAGGAAAAGACATGACATTCCAGGAAAAGACATGACATTCCAAAAAAAGACATGACATTCCAGGAAAAGACATGACATTCCAAAAAAAGACATGACATTCCAAAAAAAGTCATGACATTACAGGAAAAGACATGACATTCCAAAAAAAGGCATGACATTCCAGGAAAAGACATGACATTCGACACATTCCAAGAAAAGACATGACATTCCAGGAAAAGACATGACATTCCAAAAAAAGTCATCACATTCCAGGAAAAGTAATGACATTCCACACATTCCAAGAAAAGACATGACATTCCAAGAAAAGACATGACATTCCACACGACATTCCAAGAAAAGACACGACATTCCACCAATTCCAGGAAAAGACATGACATTCGAAAAAAAGACATGACATTCCAGGAAAAGACATGACATTCCACACATTACAAGAAAAGACGTGACATTCCAAGAAAAGACATGACATTCCACATGACATTCCAAGAAAAGACACGACATTCCACACATTCCAGGAAAAGACATGACATTGCAAAAAAAGACATGACATTCTAGGAAAAGACATGACATTCCAAGAAAATACATGACATTCCAAAAAAAGTCATGACATTCCAAGAAAAGACATGACATTCCAAAAAAAGGCATGACATTCCACGAAAAGACATGACATTCCACACATTCCAAGAAAAGACATGACATTCCAGGAAAATACATGACATTCCAAAAAAATTTATGACATTCCAGGAAAAGACATGACATTCCACACATTCCAAGAAAAGACATGACATTCCACACGACATTCCAAGAAAAGACACGACATTCCACACATTCCAGATAAAGACATGACATTCCAAAAAAAGACATGACATTCCAAGAAAAGACATGACATTCCACACATTCCAAGAAAATACATGACATTCCAGGAAAAGACATGACATTCCAAAAAAAGTCATGACATTCCAAAAAAAGACATGACATTCCAAAAAAAGCATGACATTCCAGGAAAAGACATGACATTCCACACATTCCAAGAAAAGACATAACATTCTAGGAAAAGACATGACATTCCAAAAAAAGTAATGACATTCCAGGAAAAGACATGACATTCCACACATTCCAAGAAAAGACATGACATTCCAAGAAAAGACATGACATTCACAAAAAAGTCATGACATTCCAGGAATAGACATGACATTCCACACATTCCGAAAAAAGACATGGCATTCCAAGAAAAGACATGGCATTCCACATGACATTCCAAGAAAATACATGACATTACAAAAAAAGACATGACATTCCAAGAAAAGACATGACATTCCACACATTCCAGGAAAAAACATGATATTCCAAAAAAAGTCATGACATTCCAGGAAAAGACATGACATTCCAAAAAAAGGCATGAAATTCCAGGAAAAGACATGACATTCCACACATTCCAGGAAAATACATGAAATTCCAAAAAAAGTCATGACATTCCAGGAAAAGACATGACATTCCACACATTCCAAGAAAAGACATGACATTCCAAGAAAAGACATGACATTCCAAAAAAAGTCTTGACATTCCAGGAAAAGACATGACATTCCACACATTCCAAGAAAAGACATGACATTCCAAGAAAAGACATGACATTCTACACGACATTCCAAGAAAAGACACGCCATTCCACACATTCCAGGAAAAGACATGACATTCCAAAAAAAGACATGACATTCCACACATTCAAGGAAAAGACATGACATTCCAAAAAAAGACATGACATTCCAGGAAAAGACTGACATTCCAAGAAAAGACATGACATTCCAAAAAAAGTCATGACATTCCAGGAAAAGACATGACATTCCAAGAAAAGGCATGACATTCCACACGACATTCCAAGAAAAGAAACGACATTCCACACATTCCAAGAAAAGAGATGACATTCCAAAAAAAGACATGACATTCCAAGAAAAGACATGACATTCCACACGACAAGGGTATGCCCAGACGTTGGTCCCGTGCTTCCCATGCCACTGGATTCAAGCTAGCCTGGCTGATGAGGGGTGAAACCCCGAAACCGGTCCCAGGATGCTTGTTTCCAGTCCAGGGAAGATCTGGCCTGGCAGTTCGGGCTGGACTGTTCCCATGGGGAACAGGGTCAAGACTGATTTGCATATGGCTGGGTCCAAACTGGAATGGCATGGGCAGCAAAAAAACAATGGATTAAACCCAGATCTGTGACTCGGGGTGAGTGTTGCATTGTCAGCACTCCGTCCATCATCTTTTTGTGTTGCTAATTCTAAGAAAAAACACGACATTCCACACATTCCAAGAAAAGACACAACATTCCACACATTCCAGGAAAAGACATGACATTTGAAAAAAAGACATGACATTCCAAGAAAAGACATGACATTCCACACATTCCAGGAAAAGACCTGACATTCCAAAAAAAGTCATGACATTCCAGGAAAAGACATGACATTCCAAGAAAAGACATGACATTCCAAAAAAAGGCATGACATTCCAGGAAAAGACATGGCATTCCACACATTCCAAGAAAAGACATGACATTCCAGGAAAATACATGACATTCCAAAAAAAGACATGACATTCCAAGAAAAGACATGACATTCCAAAAAAAGACATGACATTGGAGAAAAAACATGACATTCCAAAAAAAAAAAATGACATTCCAAGACATGACATTCCAAGAAAAGACACGACATTCCACACATTCCAGAAAAAGACATGACATTCCAAGAAAAGACATGACATTCCACACATTCCAGAAAAAGACATGACATTCCAAGAAAAGACATGACATTCCACACATTCCAGAAAAGGACGTGACATTCCAAAAAAAGACATGACATTCCAGGAAAAGACATGACATTCCAAAAAAAGACATGACATTCCAGGAAAAGACATGACATTCCAAGAAAAGACATGACATTCCAAGAAAAGACACAACATTCCACATATTCTAAGAAAAGACACAACATTCCACACATTCCAGGAAAAGACATGACATTCCAAAAAAAGACATGAAATTCCAAGAAAAGACATGACATTCCACACAACATTCCAAGAAAAGACACAACATTCCACACATTCCAGGAAAAGACATGACATTCCAAAAAAAGACATGACATTCCAAGAAAAGACATGACATTCCAAAAAAAGTCATGACAGTCCAGGAAAAGACATGACATTCCAAGAAAAGACATGACATTCCAAAAAAGGCATGACATTCCAGAAAAGACATGACATTCCAAAAAAAGTCATAACATTCCAGGAAAAGACATGACATTCCACACATTCCAAGAAAAGACATGACATTCCAAGAAAAGACATGACATTCCAAAAAAAGTCATGACATTCCAGGAAAAGACATGACATTCCACACGACATTACAAGAAAAGACAAGACATTCCACACATTCCAGGAAAAGACATGACATTCCAAAAAAGGCATGACATTACAAAAAAAGACATGACATTCCACACATTCCAAGAAAAGACATGACATTCCATGAAAAGACATGACATTCCAAAAAAAGTCATAACATTCCAGGAAAAGACATGACATTCCACACATTCCAAGAAAAGACATGACATTCCAAGAAAAGACATGACATTCCAAAAAAAGTCATGACATTCCAGGAGAAGACATGACATTCCACACATTACAAGAAAAGACATGACATTCCAAGAAAAGACATGACATTCCACACGACATTCCAAGAAAAGACACGACATTCCACACATTCCAGGAAAAGACATGACATTCCAAAAAAAGACATGACATTCCAGGAAAAGACATGACATTCCAAAAAAAGACACGACATTCCACACATTCCAGGAAAAGACATGGCATTCCAAAAAAAGACATGACATTCCAGGAAAAGACATGACATTCCAAGAAAATACCTGACATTCCAAAAAAAGTCATGACATTCCAAGAAAAGACATGACATTCCAAAAAAAGGCATGACATTCCACGAAAAGACATGACATTACACACATTTCAAGAAAAGACATGACATTCCAGGAAAATACATGACATTCCAAAAAAATTCATGACATTCCAGGAAAAGACATGACATTCCCAAAAAAAACATGACATTCCAAGACATGAGATTCTAAGAAGACACAACATTCCACACATTCCAAGAAAAGACATGACATTCCACACATTCCAGGAAAAGACATGACATTCCAAGAAAAGACATGACATTCCACACATTCCAGGAAAAGACATGCCATTCCAAAAAAAGGCATGACATTCCAGGAAAAGACATGACATTCCACACATTCCAAGAAAAGACAGGACAGTCCCAAAAAAGTCATGACATTCCAGGAATAGACATGACATTCCACACATTCCAAGAAAAGACATGGCATTCCAAGAAAAGACATGGCATTCCACACGACATTCCAAGAAAAGACACAACATTCCACACATTCCAGGAAAAGACATGACATTCCAAAAAAAGACATGACATTCCAAGAAAAGACATGACATTCCACACATTCCAGGAAAAGACATGACATTCCAAAAAAGTCATGACATTCCAGGAAAAGACATGACATTCCAAAAAAAGGCATGACATTCCAGGAAAAGACGTGACATTCACACACATTCCAGGAAAAGACATAACATCCAAAAAAAGTCATGACATTCCAGGAAAAGACATCACATTCCACACATTCCAAGAAAAGACATGACATTCCAAGAAAAGACATGACATTCCACACATTCCAGGAAAAGACATGACATTCCAAAAAAAGACATGACATTCCAGGAAAAGACATGACATTCCAAGAAAAAACTTGCCATTCCAAAAAAAGTCATGACATTCCAAGAAAAGACATGACATTCCAAAAAAAGGCATGACATTCCAGGAAAAGACATGACATTCCACACATTCCAAGAAAAGACATGATAGTCCCAAAAAAGTCATGACATTCCAGGAATAGACATGACATTCCACACATTCCAAGAAAAGACATGGCATTCCAAGAAAAGACATGGCATTCCACACGACATTCCAAGAAAAGACACAACATTCCACACATTCCAGGAAAAGACATGACATTCCAAAAAAAGACATGACATTCCAAGAAAAGACATGACATTCCAAACATTCCAGGAAAAGACATGACATTCCAAAAAAGTCATGACATTCCAGGAAAAGAAATGACATTCCAAAAAAAGGCATGACATTCCAGGAAAAGACATGACATTCCACACATTCCAGGAAAAGACATAAAATCCAAAAAAAGTCATGACATTCCAGGAAAAGACATGACATTCCACACATTCCAAGAAAAGACATGACATTCCAAGAAAAGACATGACATTCCAAAAAAAGTCATGACATTCCAGGAAAAGACATGACATTCCACACATTCCAAGAAAAGACATGACATTCCAAAAAAAGACATGACATTCCAGGAAAAAACATGACATTCCAAAAGACATGACATTCCAAAAAAAGTCATGACATTCCAGGAAAAGACATGACATTCTACACATTACAAGAAAAGACATGACATTCCATGAAAAGACATGACATTCCAAAAAAAGTCATAACATTCCAGGAAAAGACATGACATTCCACACATTCCAAGAAAAGACATGACATTCCAAGGAAAGACATGACATTCCAAAAAAAGTCATGACATTCCAGGAGAAGACATGACATTCCACACATTACAAGAAAAGACATGACATTCCAAGAAAAGACATGACATTCCACACGACATTCCAAGAAAAGACACGACATTCCACACATTCCAGGAAAAGACATGACATTCCAAAAAAAGACATGACATTCCAGGAAAAGACATGACATTCCAAAAAAAGACACGACATTCCACACATTCCAGGAAAAGACATGGCTTTCCAAAAAAAGACATGACATTCCAGGAAAAGACATGACATTCCAAGAAAATACCTGACATTCCAAAAAAAGTCATGACATTCCAAGAAAAGACATGACATTCCAAAAAAAGGCATGACATTCCACGAAAAGACATGACATTACACACATTTCAAGAAAAGACATGACATTCCAGGAAAATACATGACATTCCAAAAAAATTCATGACATTCCAGGAAAAGACATGACATTCCCAAAAAAAACATGACATTCCAAGACATGAGATTCTAAGAAGACACAACATTCCACACATTCCAAGAAAAGACATGACATTCCACACATTCCAGGAAAAGACATGCCATTCCAAAAAAAGTCATGACATTCCAAGAAAAGACATGACATTCCAAAAAAAGGCATGACATTCCAGGAAAAGACATGACATTCCACACATTCCAAGAAAAGACAGGACAGTCCCAAAAAAGTCATGACATTCCAGGAATAGACATGACATTCCACACATTCCAAGAAAAGACATGGCATTCCAAGAAAAGACATGGCATTCCACACGACATTCCAAGAAAAGACACAACATTCCACACATTCCAGGAAAAGACATGACATTCCAAAAAAAGACATGACATTCCAAGAAAAGACATGACATTCCACACATTCCAGGAAAAGACATGACATTCCAAAAAAGTCATGACATTCCAGGAAAAGACATGACATTCCAAAAAAAGGCATGACATTCCAGGAAAAGACGTGACATTCACACACATTCCAGGAAAAGACATAACATCCAAAAAAAGTCATGACATTCCAGGAAAAGACATGACATTCCACACATTCCAAGAAAAGACATGACATTCCAAGAAAAGAAATGACATTCCACACATTCCAGGAAAAGACATGACATTCCAAAAAAAGACATGACATTCCAGGAAAAGACATGACATTCCAAGAAAAAACTTGCCATTCCAAAAAAAGTCATGACATTCCAAGAAAAGACATGACATTCCAAAAAAAGGCATGACATTCCAGGAAAAGACATGACATTCCACACATTCCAAGAAAAGACATGATAGTCCCAAAAAAGTCATGACATTCCAGGAATAGACATGACATTCCACACATTCCAAGAAAAGACATGGCATTCCAAGAAAAGACATGGCATTCCACACGACATTCCAAGAAAAGACACAACATTCCACACATTCCAGGAAAAGACATGACATTCCAAAAAAAGACATGACATTCCAAGAAAAGACATGACATTCCAAACATTCCAGGAAAAGACATGACATTCCAAAAAAGTCATGACATTCCAGGAAAAGAAATGACATTCCAAAAAAAGGCATGACATTCCAGGAAAAGACATGACATTCCACACATTCCAGGAAAAGACATAAAATCCAAAAAAAGTCATGACATTCCAGGAAAAGACATGACATTCCACACATTCCAAGAAAAGACATGACATTCCAAGAAAAGACATGACATTCCAAAAAAAGTCATGACATTCCAGGAAAAGACATGACATTCCACACGACATTACAAGAAAAGACAAGACATTCCACACATTCCAGGAAAAGACATGACATTCCAAAAAAGGCATGACATTACAAAAAAAGACATGACATTCCACACATTCCAAGAAAAGACATGACATTCCAAAAAAAGTCATAACATTCCAGGAAAAGACATGACATTCCACACATTCCAAGAAAAGACATGACATTCCAAGAAAAGACATGACATTCCAAAAAAAGTCATGACATTCCAGGAGAAGACATGACATTCCACACATTACAAGAAAAGACATGACATTCCAAGAAAAGACATGACATTCCACACGACATTCCAAGAAAAGACACGACATTCCACACATTCCAGGAAAAGACATGACATTCCAAAAAAAGACATGACATTCCAGGAAAAGACATGACATTCCAAAAAAAGACACGACATTCCACACATTCCAAGAAAAGACATGGCATTCCAAAAAAAGACATGACATTCCAGGAAAAGACATGACATTCCAAGAAAATACCTGACATTCCAAAAAAAGTCATGACATTCCAAGAAAAGACATGACATTCCAAAAAAAGGCATGACATTCCACGAAAAGACATGACATTACACACATTTCAAGAAAAGACATGACATTCCAGGAAAATACATGACATTCCAAAAAAATTCATGACATTCCAGGAAAAGACATGACATTCCCAAAAAAAACATGACATTCCAAGACATGAGATTCTAAGAAGACACAACATTCCACACATTCCAAGAAAAGACATGACATTCCACACATTCCAGGAAAAGACATGACATTCCAAGAAAAGACATGACATTCCACACATTCCAGGAAAAGACATGCCATTCCAAAAAAAGTCATGACATTCCAAGAAAAGACATGACATTCCAAAAAAAGGCATGACATTCCAGGAAAAGACATGACATTCCACACGATATTCCAAGAAAAGACACGACATTCCATACATTCCAGGAAAAGACATGACATTCCAAGAAAAGACATGACATTCCAAAAAAAACATGACATTCCAGGAAAAGACATAACATTCCAAAAAAAACATGACATTCCAAGACATGAGATTCTAAGAAAAGACACAACATTCCACACATTCCAAGAAAAGACACGACATTCCACACATTCCAGGAAAAGACATGACATTCCAAAAAAAGACATGACATTCCACACATTCCAGGAAAAGACATGACATTCCAAAAAAAGACATGACATTCCAGGAAAAGACATGACATTCCAAGAAAAGACATGACATTCCAAAAAAAGTCATGACATTCCAAGAAAGGACATGACATTCCAAAAAAAGGCATGACATTCCAGGAAAAGACATGACATTCCACACATTCCAAGAAAAGACACCACATTCCAGGAAAAGACATGACATTCCAAAAAAAGACATGACATTCCAAGAAAAGACATGACATTCCACACATTCCAGGAAAAGACATGACATTTCACATGACATTCCAAGAAAAGACACAACATTCCACACATTCCAGGAAAAGACATGACATTCCAAAAAAAGACATGACATTCCAAGAAAAGACATGACATTCCACACATTCTAGGAAAAGACATGACATTCCAAAAAAAGACATGACATTCTAGGAAAAGACATGACATTCCAAGAAAAGACATGACATTAAAAAAAAAGTCATGACATTCCAGGAAAAGACATGACATTCCACACATTCCAAGAAAAGACACCACATTCCAGGAAAACACATGACATTCCAAAAAAAGACATGACATTCCAGGAAAAGACATGACATTCCACACATTCCAGGAAAAGACATGACATTTCACATGACATTCCAAGAAAAGACACAACATTCCACACATTCCAGGAAAAGACATGACATTCCAAAAAAAGACATGACATTCCAAGAAAAGACATGACATTCCACACATTCCAGGAAAAGACATGACATTCCAAAAAAAGACATGACATTCTAGGAAAAGACATGACATTCCAAGAAAGGACATGACATTCCAAAAAAAGGCATGACATTCCAGGAAAAGACATGACATTCCACACATTCCAAGAAAAGACACCACATTCCAGGAAAAGACATGACATTCCAAAAAAAGACATGACATTCCAAGAAAAGACATGACATTCCACACATTTCAGGAAAAGACATGACATTTCACATGACATTCCAAGAAAAGACACAACATTCCACACATTCCAGGAAAAGACATGACATTCCAAAAAAAGACATGACATTCCAAGAAAAGACATGACATTCCACACATTCCAGGAAAAGACATGACATTCCAAAAAAAGACATGACATTCTAGGAAAAGACATGACATTCCAAGAAAAGACATGACATTAAAAAAAAAGTCATGACATTCCAGGAAAAGACATGACATTCCAAGAAAAGACATGACATTCCACACATTCCAGGAAAAGACATGACATTCCAAAAAAAGACATGACATTCTAGGAAAAGACATGACATTCCAAGAAAAGACATGACATTAAAAAAAAAGTCATGACATTCCAGGAAAAGACATGACATTCCAAGAAAAGACATGACATTCCAAGAAAAGACATGACATTCTACACGACATTCCAAGAAAAGACACGACATTCCACACATTCCAGGAAAAGACATGACATTCCAAAAAAAGACATGACATTCCAGGAAAAGACATGACATTCCAAGAAAAGACATGACATTCCAAAAAAAGTCATGACATTCCAGGAAAAGACATGACATTCCACACATTCCAAGAAAAGACATGACATTCCAAGAAAAGACATGACATTCCACACGACATTCCAAGAAAAGAGACGACATTCCACACATTCCAGGAAAAGACATGACATTCCAAAAAAAGACATGACATTCCAAGAAAAGACATGACATTCCACACGACATTCCAAGAAAAGACACGACATTCCATACATTCCAGGAAAAGACATGACATTCCAAGAAAAGACTTGGCATTCCAAAAAAAAACAAGACATTCCAGGAAAGACATGACATTCCAAAAAAAAATGACATTCCAAGACATGAGATTCTAAGAAAAGACACGACATTCCACAAATTCCAAGAAAAGACACGACATTCCACACATTCCAGGAAAAGACATGACATTCCAAAAAAAAACATGACATTCCACACATTCCAGGAAAAGACATGACATTCCAAAAAAAAAATGACATTCCAGGAAAAGACATGACATTCCAACAAAAGACATGACATTCCAAAAAAAGTCATGACATTCCAAGAAAAGACATGACATTCCAAAAAAAGGCATGACATTCCAGGAAAAGACATGACATTCCACACATTCCAAGAAAAGACACCACATTCCAGGAAAAGACAAGACATTCCTAAAAAAGACATGACATTCCAAGAAAAGACATGACATTCCACACGACATTCCAAGAAAAGACACGACATTCCATACATTCCAGGAAAAGACATGACATTCCAAGAAAAGACATGACCATTCCAAAAAAAAACATGACATTCTAGGAAAAGACATGACATTCCAAGAAAGGACATGACATTCCAAAAAAAGGCATGACATTCCAGGAAAAGACATGACATTCCACACATTCCAAGAAAAGACACCACATTCCAGGAAAAGACATGACATTCCAAAAAAAGACATGACATTCCAAGAAAAGACATGACATTCCACACATTTCAGGAAAAGACATGACATTTCACATGACATTCCAAGAAAAGACACAACATTCCACACATTCCAGGAAAAGACATGACATTCCAAGAAAAGACATGACATTCCACACATTCCAGGAAAAGACATGACATTCCAAAAAAAGACATGACATTCTAGGAAAAGACATGACATTCCAAGAAAAGACATGACATTAAAAAAAAAAGTCATGACATTCCAGGAAAAGACATGACATTCCAAGAAAAGACATGACATTCCAAGAAAAGACATGACATTCCACACATTCCAGGAAAAGACATGACATTCCAAAAAAAGACATGACATTCTAGGAAAAGACATGACATTCCAAGAAAAGACATGACATTAAAAAAAAAGTCATGACATTCCAGGAAAAGACATGACATTCCAAGAAAAGACATGACATTCCAAGAAAAGACATGACATTCTACACGACATTCCAAGAAAAGACACGACATTCCACACATTCCAGGAAAAGACATGACATTCCAAAAAAAGTCATGACATTCCAGGAGAAGACATGACATTCCACACATTACAAGAAAAGACATGACATTCCAAGAAAAGACATGACATTCCACACGACATTCCAAGAAAAGACACGACATTCCACACATTCCAGGAAAAGACATGACATTCCAAAAAAAGACATGACATTCCAGGAAAAGACATGACATTCCAAAAAAAAGACACGACATTCCACACATTCCAAGAAAAGACATGGCATTCCAAAAAAAGACATGACATTCCAGGAAAAGACATGACATTCCAAGAAAATACCTGACATTCCAAAAAAAGTCATGACGTTCCAAGAAAAGACATGACATTCCAAAAAAAGGCATGACATTCCACGAAAAGACATGACATTACACACATTTCAAGAAAAGACATGACATTCCAGGAAAATACATGACATTCCAAAAAAATTCATGACATTCCAGGAAAAGACATGACATTCCCAAAAAAAACATGACATTCCAAGACATGAGATTCTAAGAAGACACAACATTCCACACATTCCAAGAAAAGACATGACATTCCACACATTCCAGGAAAAGACATGACATTCCAAGAAAAGACATGACATTCCACACATTCCAGGAAAAGACATGCCATTCCAAAAAAAGTCATGACATTCCAAGAAAAGACATGACATTCCAAAAAAAGGCATGACATTCCAGGAAAAGACATGACATTCCACACGATATTCCAAGAAAAGACACGACATTCCATACATTCCAGGAAAAGACATGACATTCCAAGAAAAGACATGACATTCCAAAAAAAACATGACATTCCAGGAAAAGACATAACATTCCAAAAAAAACATGACATTCCAAGACATGAGATTCTAAGAAAAGACACAACATTCCACACATTCCAAGAAAAGACACGACATTCCACACATTCCAGGAAAAGACATGACATTCCAAAAAAAGACATGACATTCCACACATTCCAGGAAAAGGACATGACATTCCAAAAAAAGACATGACATTCCAGGAAAAGACATGACATTCCAAGAAAAGACATGACATTCCAAAAAAAGTCATGACATTCCAAGAAAGGACATGACATTCCAAAAAAAGGCATGACATTCCAGGAAAAGACATGACATTCCACACATTCCAAGAAAAGACACCACATTCCAGGAAAAGACATGACATTCCAAAAAAAGACATGACATTCCAAGAAAAGACATGACATTCCACACATTCCAGGAAAAGACATGACATTTCACATGACATTCCAAGAAAAGACACAACATTCCACACATTCCAGGAAAAGACATGACATTCCAAAAAAAGACATGACATTCCAAGAAAAGACATGACATTCCACACATTCTAGGAAAAGACATGACATTCCAAAAAAAGACATGACATTCTAGGAAAAGACATGACATTCCAAGAAAAGACATGACATTCAAAAAAAAGTCATGACATTCCAGGAAAAGACATGACATTCCACACATTCCAAGAAAAGACACCACATTCCAGGAAAACACATGACATTCCAAAAAAAGACATGACATTCCAGGAAAAGACATGACATTCCACACATTCCAGGAAAAGACATGACATTTCACATGACATTCCAAGAAAAGACACAACATTCCACACATTCCAGGAAAAGACATGACATTCCAAAAAAGACATGACATTCCAAGAAAAGACATGACATTCCACACATTCCAGGAAAAGACATGACATTCCAAAAAAAGACATGACATTCTAGGAAAAGACATGACATTCCAAGAAAGGACATGACATTCCAAAAAAAGGCATGACATTCCAGGAAAAGACATGACATTCCACACATTCCAAGAAAAGACACCACATTCCAGGAAAAGACATGACATTCCAAAAAAAGACATGACATTCCAAGAAAAGACATGACATTCCACACATTTCAGGAAAAGACATGACATTTCACATGACATTCCAAGAAAAGACACAACATTCCACACATTCAAGGAAAAGACATGACATTCCAAAAAAAGACATGACATTCCAAGAAAAGACATGACATTCCACACATTCCAGGAAAAGACATGACATTCCAAAAAAAGACATGACATTCTAGGAAAAGACATGACATTCCAAGAAAAGACATGACATTAAAAAAAAAGTCATGACATTCCAGGAAAAGACATGACATTCCAAGAAAAGACATGACATTCCAAGAAAGACATGACATTCCACACATTCCAGGAAAAGACATGACATTCCAAAAAAAGACATGACATTCTAGGAAAAGACATGACATTCCAAGAAAAGACATGACATTAAAAAAAAAGTCATGACATTCCAGGAAAAGACATGACATTCCAAGAAAAGACATGACATTCCAAGAAAAGACATGACATTCTACACGACATTCCAAGAAAAGACACGACATTCCACACATTCCAGGAAAAGACATGACATTCCAAAAAAAGACATGACATTCCAGGAAAAGACATGACATTCCAAGAAAAGACATGACATTCCAAAAAAAGGTCATGACATTCCAGGAAAAGACATGACATTCCACACATTCCAAGAAAAGACATGACATTCCAAGAAAAGACATGACATTCCACACGACATTCCAAGAAAAGAGACGACATTCCACACATTCCAGGAAAAGACATGACATTCCAAAAAAAGACATGACATTCCAAGAAAAGACATGACATTCCACACGACATTCCAAGAAAAGACACGACATTCCATACATTCCAGGAAAAGACATGACATTCCAAGAAAAGACTTGGCATTCCAAAAAAAAACAAGACATTCCAGGAAAAGACATGACATTCCAAAAAAAAATGACATCCCAAGACATGAGATTCTAAGAAAAGACACGACATTCCACAAATTCCAAGAAAAGACACGACATTCCACACATTCCAGGAAAAGACATGACATTCCAAAAAAAAACATGACATTCCACACATTCCAGGAAAAGACATGACATTCCAAAAAAAAAATGACATTCCAGGAAAAGACATGACATTCCAAGAAAAGACATGACATTCCAAAAAAAGTCATGACATTCCAAGAAAAGACATGACATTCCAAAAAAAGGCATGACATTCCAGGAAAAGACATGACATTCCACACATTCCAAGAAAAGACACCACATTCCAGGAAAAGACAAGACATTCCTAAAAAAGACATGACATTCCAAGAAAAGACATGACATTCCACACGACATTCCAAGAAAAGACACGACATTCCATACATTCCAGGAAAAGACATGACATTCCAAGAAAAGACATGACATTCCAAAAAAAAACATGACATTCTAGGAAAAGACATGACATTCCAAGAAAGGACATGACATTCCAAAAAAAGGCATGACATTCCAGGAAAAGACATGACATTCCACACATTCCAAGAAAAGACACCACATTCCAGGAAAAGACATGACATTCCAAAAAAAGACATGACATTCCAAGAAAAGACATGACATTCCACACATTTCAGGAAAAGACATGACATTTCACATGACATTCCAAGAAAAGACACAACATTCCACACATTCCAGGAAAAGACATGACATTCCAAAAAAAGACATGACATTCCAAGAAAAGACATGACATTCCACACATTCCAGGAAAAGACATGACATTCCAAAAAAAGACATGACATTCTAGGAAAAGACATGACATTCCAAGAAAAGACATGACATTAAAAAAAAAAGTCATGACATTCCAGGAAAAGACATGACATTCCAAGAAAAGACATGACATTCCAAGAAAAGACATGACATTCCACACATTCCAGGAAAAGACATGACATTCCAAAAAAAGACATGACATTCTAGGAAAAGACATGACATTCCAAGAAAAGACATGACATTAAAAAAAAAGTCATGACATTCCAGGAAAAAGACATGACATTCCAAGAAAAGACATGACATTCCAAGAAAAGACATGACATTCTACACGACATTCCAAGAAAAGACACGACATTCCACACATTCCAGGAAAAGACATGACATTCCAAAAAAAGACATGACATTCCAGGAAAAGACATGACATTCCAAGAAAAGACATGACATTCCAAAAAAAAGTCATGACATTCAGGAAAAGACATGACATTCCACACATTCCAAGAAAAGACATGACATTCCAAGAAAAGACATGACATTCCACACGACATTCCAAGAAAAGAGACGACATTCCACACATTCCAGGAAAAGACATGACATTCCAAAAAAAGACATGACATTCCAAGAAAAGACATGACATTCCACACGACATTCCAAGAAAAGACACGACATTCCATACATTCCAGGAAAAGACATGACATTCCAAGAAAAGACTTGGCATTCCAAAAAAAAACAAGACATTCCAGGAAAAGACATGACATTCCAAAAAAAAATGACATTCCAAGACATGAGATTCTAAGAAAAGACACGACATTCCACAAATTCCAAGAAAAGACACGACATTCCACACATTCCAGGAAAAGACATGACATTCCAAAAAAAAACATGACATTCCACACATTCCAGGAAAAGACATGACATTCCAAAAAAAAACATGACATTCCAGGAAAAGAAATGACATTCCAAGAAAAGACATGACATTCCAAAAAAAGTCATGACATTCCAAGAAAAGACATGACATTCCAAAAAAAGGCATGACATTCCAGGAAAAGACATGACATTCCACACATTCCAAGAAAAGACACCACATTCCAGGAAAAGACAAGACATTCCTAAAAAAGACATGACATTCCAAGAAAAGACATGACATTCCACACGACATTCCAAGAAAAGACACGACATTCCATACATTCCAGGAAAAGACATGACATTCCAAGAAAAGACATGACATTCCAAAAAAAAACATGACATTCCAGGAAAAGACATAACATTCCAAAAAAAACATGACATTCCAACACATGAGATTCTAAGAAAAGACACGACATTCCACACATTCCAAGAAAAGACACGACATTCCACACATTCAGGAAAAGACATGACATTCCAAAAAAAGACATGACATTCCACACATTCCAGGAAAAGACATGACATTCCAAAAAAAGACATGACATTCCAGGAAAAGACATGACATTCCAAGAAAAGACATGACATTCCAAAAAAAGTCATGACATTCCAAGAAAGGACATGACATTCCAAAAAAAGGCATGACATTCCAGGAAAAGACATGACATTCCACACATTCCAAGAAAAGACACCACATTCCAGGAAAAAACATGACATTCCAAAAAAAGACATGACATTCCAAGAAAAGACATGACATTCCACACATTTCAGGAAAAGACATGACATTTCACATGGCATTCCAAGAAAAGACACAACATTCTACACATTCCAGGAAAAGACATGACATTCCAAAAAAAGACATGACATTCCAAGAAAAGACATGACATTCCACACATTCCAGGAAAAGACATGACATTCCAAAAAAAGACATGACATTCTAGGAAAAGACATGACATTCCAAGAAAAGACATGACATTAAAAAAAAAGTCATGACATTCCAGGAAAAGACATGACATTCCAAGAAAAGACATGACATTCCAAAAAAAGGCATGACATTCCACACATTCCAAGAAAAAGACTTGACATTCCAAAAAAAACATGACATTCCAGAAAAAGACATGACATTCCAAAAAAAACATGACATTCCAAGACATGAGATTCTAAGAAAAGACACGACATTCCACACATTCCAAGAAAAGACACGACATTCCACACATTCCAGGAAAAGACATGACATTCCAAAAAAAGACATGACATTCCACACATTCCAAGAAAAGACATGACATTCCAAAAAAAGACATGACATTCCAGGAAAAGACATGACATTCCAAGAAAAGACCATGACATTCCAAAAAAAGTCATGACATTCCAAGAAAAGACATGACATTCCAAAAAAAGGCATGACATTCCAGGAAAAGACATGACATTCCACACATTCCAAGGAAAGACACCACATTCCAGGAAAAGACATGACATTCCAAAAAAAGACATGACATTCCAAGAAAAGACATGACATTCCACCCGACATTCCAAGAAAAGACACGACATTCCATACATTCCAGGAAAAGACATGACATTCCAAGAAAAGACATGACATTCCAAAAAAAAACATGACATTCCAGGAAAAGACATAACATTCCAAAAAAAACATGACATTCCAAGACATGAGATTCTAAGAAAAGACACGACATTCCACACATTCCAAGAAAAGACACGACATTCCACACATTCCAGGAAAAGACATGACATTCCAAAAAAAGACATGACATTCCACACATTCCAGGAAAAGACATGACATTCCAAAAAAAGACATGACATTCCAGGAAAAGACATGACATTCCAAGAAAAGACATGACATTCCAAAAAAAAGTCATGACATTCCAAGAAAGGACATGACATTCCAAAAAAAGGCATGACATTCCAGGAAAAGACATGACATTCCACACATTCCTAGAAAAGACACCACATTCCAGGAAAAGACATGACATTCCAAAAAAAGACATGACATTCCAAGAAAAAGACATGACATTCCACACATTCCAGGAAAAGACATGACATTTCACATGACATTCCAAGAAAAGACACAACATTCCATACATTCCAGGAAAAGACATGACATTCCAAAAAAAGACATGACATTCCAAGAAAAGACATGACATTCCACACATTCCAGGAAAAGACATGACATTCCAAAAAAAGACATGACATTCTAGGAAAAGACATGACATTCCAAGAAAAGACATGACATTCAAAAAAAAGTCATGACATTCCAGGAAAAGACATGACATTCCAAGAAAAGGCATGATATTCCAGGAAAAGACATGACATTCCAGGAAAAGACATGACATTCCACACATTCCAAGAAAAAGACATGACATTCCAGGAAAAGACATGACATTCCAAAAAAAGTCATGACATTCCAGAAAAAGACATGACATTCCACACATTCCAAGAAAAGACATGACATTCCACACGATATTCCAAAAAAAGACACGACATTCCACACATTCCAGGAAAAGACATGACATTCCAAAAAAAAGACATGACATTCCAAGAAAAGACATGACATTCCAAAAAAAGTCATGACATTCCATGAAAAGACATGACATGACATTCCAGGAAAAGACATGACATTCCAAAAAAAGTCATGACATTCCAGGAAAAGACATGACATTCCACACATTCCAAGAAAAGACTTGACATTCCAAGAAAAGACATGACATTCCACACGACATTCCAAGAAAAGACACAATATTCCACACATTCCAGTAAAAGACATGACATTCCAAAAAAAGACATGACATTCCAAAAAAAGACATGACATTCCAAGAAAAGACATGACATTCCAAGACACGACATTCCACACATTCCAAGAAAAGACACGACATTCCACACATTCCAGGAAAAGACATGACATTCCAAAAAAAGACATGACATTCCACACATTCCAGGAAAAGACATGACATTCCAAAAAAAGACATGACATTCCAGGAAAAGACATGACATACCAAGAAAAGACATGACATTCCAAAAAAAGTCATGACATTCCAAGAAAGGACATGACATTCCAAAAAAAGACATGACATTCCAGGAAAAGACATGACATTCCAAGAAAAGACATGACATTCCAAAAAAAGTCATGACATTCCAAGAAAGGACATGACATTCCAAAAAAAGGCATGACATTCCAGGAAAAGACATGACATTCCACACATTCCAAGAAAAGACACCACATTCCAGGAAAAGACATGACATTCCAAAAAAAGACATGACATTCCAAGAAAAGACATGACATTCCACACGACATTCCAAGAAAAGACACGACATTCCATACATTCCAAGAAAAGACATGACATTCCAAGAAAAGACATGACATTCCAAAAAAAAACATGACATTCCAGGAAAAGACATAACATTCCAAAAAAAACATGACATTCCAACACATGAGATTCTAAGAAAAGACACGACATTCCACACATTCCAAGAAAAGACACGACATTCCACACATTCCAGGAAAAGACATGACATTCCAAAAAAAGACATGACATTCCACACATTCAGGAAAAGACATGACATTCCAAAAAAAGACATGACATTCCAGGAAAAGACATGACATTCCAAGAAAAGACATGACATTCCAAAAAAAGTCATGACATTCCAAGAAAGGACATGACATTCCAAAAAAAGGCATGACATTCCAGGAAAAGACATGACATTGCACACATTCCAAGAAAAGACACCACATTCCAGGAAAAGACATGACATTCCAAAAAAAGACATGACATTCCAAGAAAAGGACATGACATTCCACACATTTCAGGAAAAGACATGACATTTCACATGACATTCCAAGAAAAGACACAACATTCTACACATTCCAGGAAAAGACATGACATTCCAAAAAAAGACATGACATTCCAAGAAAAGACATGACATTCCACACATTCCAGGAAAAGACATGACATTCCAAAAAAAGACATGACATTCTAGGAAAAGACATGACATTCCAAGAAAAGACATGACATTAAAAAAAAAGTCATGACATTCCAGGAAAAGACATGACATTCCAAGAAAAGACATGACATTCCAAAAAAAGGCATGACATTCCACACATTCCAAGAAAAGACTTGACATTCCAAAAAAAACATGATATTCCAGAAAAAGACATGACATTCCAAAAAAAACATGACATTCCAAGACATGAGATTCTAAGAAAAGACACGACATTCCACACATTCCAAGAAAAGACACGACATTCCACACATTCCAGGAAAAGACATGACATTCCAAAAAAAGACATGACATTCCACACATTCCAAGAAAAGACATGACATTCCAAAAAAAGACATGACATTCCAGGAAAAGACATGACATTCCAAGAAAAGACATGACATTCCAAAAAAAGTCATGACATTCCAAGAAAAGACATGACATTCCCAAAAAAAGGCATGACATTCCAGGAAAAGACATGACATTCCACACATTCCAAGGAAAGACACCACATTCCAGGAAAAGACATGACATTCCAAAAAAAGACATGACATTCCAAGAAAAGACATGACATTCCACCCGACATTCCAAGAAAAGACACGACATTCCATACATTCCAGGAAAAGACATGACATTCCAAGAAAAGACATGACATTCCAAAAAAAAACATGACATTCCAGGAAAAGACATAACATTCCAAAAAAAACATGACATTCCAAGACATGAGATTCTAAGAAAAGACACGACATTCCACACATTCCAAGAAAAGACACGACATTCCACACATTCCAGGAAAAGACATGACATTCCAAAAAAAGACATGACATTCCACACATTCCAGGAAAAGACATGACATTCCAAAAAAAGACATGACATTCCAGGAAAAGACATGACATTCCAAGAAAAGACATGACATTCCCAAAAAAAGTCATGACATTCCAAGAAAGGACACGACATTCCAAAAAAAGGCATGACATTCCAGGAAAAGACATGGACATTCCACACATTCCAAGAAAAGACACCACATTCCAGGAAAAGACATGACATTCCAAAAAAAGACATGACATTCCAAAAGACATGACATTCCAGAAAAGACATGACATTCCACACATTCCAGGAAAAGACATGACATTTCACATTGACATTCCAAGAAAAGACAACAACTTCCACACATTCCAGGAAAAGACATGACATTCCAAAAAAAAGACATGACATTCCAAGAAAAGACATGACATTCCACACATTCCAGGAAAAGACATGACATTCCAAAAAAAGACATGACATTCTAGGAAAAGACATGACATTCCAAGAAAAGACATGACATTCAAAAAAAAGTCATGACATTCCAGGAAAAGACATGACATTCCAAGAAAAGGCATGACATTCCAGGAAAAGACATGACATTCCAGGAAAAGACATGACATTCCACACATTCCAAGAAAAGACATGACATTCCAGGAAAAGACATGACATTCCAAAAAAAGTCATGACATTCCAGAAAAAGACATGACATTCCACACATTCCAAGAAAAGACATGACATTCCACACGATATTCCAAAAAAAGACACGACATTCCACACATTCCAGGAAAAGACATGACATTCCAAAAAAAGACATGACATTCCAAGAAAAGACATGACATTCCAAAAAAAGTCATGACATTCCATGAAAAGACATGACATGACATTCCAGGAAAAGACATGACATTCCAAAAAAAGTCATGACATTCCAGGAAAAGACATGACATTCCACACATTCCAAGAAAAGACTTGACATTCCAAGAAAAGACATGACATTCCACACGACATTCCAAGAAAAGACACAATATTCCACACATTCCAGTAAAAGACATGACATTCCAAAAAAAGACATGACATTCCAAAAAAAGACATGACATTCCAAGAAAAGACATGACATTCCACACATTCCAGGAAAAGACATGACATTCCAAAAAAAGACATGACATTCTAGGAAAAGACATGACATTCCAAGAAAAGACATGACATTCAAAAAAAAGTCATGACATTCCAGGAAAAGACATGACATTCCAAGAAAAGGCATGACATTCCAGGAAAAGACATGACATTCCAGGAAAAGACATGACATTCCACACATTCCAAGAAAAGACATGACATTCCAGGAAAAGACATGACATTCCAAAAAAAGTCATGACATTCCAGAAAAAGACATGACATTCCACACATTCCAAGAAAAGACATGACATTCCACACGATATTCCAAAAAAAGACACGACATTCCACACATTCCAGGAAAAGACATGACATTCCAAAAAAAGACATGACATTCCAAGAAAAGACATGACATTCCAAAAAAAGTCATGACATTCCATGAAAAGACATGACATGACATTCCAGGAAAAGACATGACATTCCAAAAAAAGTCATGACATTCCAGGAAAAGACATGACATTCCACACATTCCAAGAAAAGACTTGACATTCCAAGAAAAGACATGACATTCCACACGACATTCCAAGAAAAGACACAATATTCCACACATTCCAGTAAAAGACATGACATTCCAAAAAAAGACATGACATTCCAAAAAAAGACATGACATTCCAAGAAAAGACATGACATTCCAAGACACGACATTCCACACATTCCAAGAAAAGACACGACATTCCACACATTCCAGGAAAAGACATGACATTCCAAAAAAAGACATGACATTCCACACATTCCAGGAAAAGACATGACATTCCAAAAAAAGACATGACATTCCAGGAAAAGACATGACATTCCAAGAAAAGACATGACATTCCAAAAAAAGTCATGACATTCCAAGAAAGGACATGACATTCCAAAAAAAGACATGACATTCCAGGAAAAGACATGACATTCCAAGAAAAGACATGACATTCCAAAAAAAGTCATGACATTCCAAGAAAGGACATGACATTCCAAAAAAAGGCATGACATTCCAGGAAAAGACATGACATTCCACACATTCCAAGAAAAGACACCACATTCCAGGAAAAGACATGACATTCCAAAAAAAGACATGACATTCCAAGAAAAGACATGACATTCCACACGACATTCCAAGAAAAGACACGACATTCCATACATTCCAAGAAAAGACATGACATTCCAAGAAAAGACATGACATTCCAAAAAAAAACATGACATTCCAGGAAAAGACATAACATTCCAAAAAAAACATGACATTCCAACACATGAGATTCTAAGAAAAGACACGACATTCCACACATTCCAAGAAAAGACACGACATTCCACACATTCCAGGAAAAGACATGACATTCCAAAAAAAGACATGACATTCCACACATTCCAGGAAAAGACATGACATTCCAAAAAAAGACATGACATTCCAGGAAAAGACATGACATTCCAAGAAAAGACATGACATTCCAAAAAAAGTCATGACATTCCAAGAAAGGACATGACATTCCAAAAAAAGGCATGACATTCCAGGAAAAGACATGACATTGCACACATTCCAAGAAAAGACACCACATTCCAGGAAAAGACATGACATTCCAAAAAAAGACATGACATTCCAAGAAAAGACATGACATTCCACACATTTCAGGAAAAGACATGACATTTCACATGACATTCCAAGAAAAGACACAACATTCTACACATTCCAGGAAAAGACATGACATTCCAAAAAAAGACATGACATTCCAAGAAAAGACATGACATTCCAC